>NW_022986244.1:416448-707230 GCF_902500255.1 Thalassophryne amazonica | reverse complement strand
TTCGTTTGTCTGCTGTTTGTTTGTCTGTGTGTCTGTTTGTTTGCCTGTTTGTTTGTTTGTCTGCTGTTTGCCTGTTTGTTCGTTTGTCTGCTGTTTGCCTGTTTGTTCGTTTGTCTGCTGTTTGCCTGTTTGTTCGTTTGTCTGCTGTTTGTTTGTCTGTGTGTCTGTTTGTTTGCCTGTTTGTTTGTTTGTCTGCTGTTTGCCGGTTGTTTGTTTGTCTGTGTGTCTGTCTGTTTGCCTGTTTGTTTGTTTGTCTGCTGTTTGCCGGTTGTTTGTTTGTCTGTGTGTCTGTCTGTTTGCCTGTTTGTTTGTTTGTCTGCTGTTTGCCGGTTGTTTGTTTGTCTGTGTGTCTGTCTGTTTGCCTGTTTGTCTGTCTGTTTGTTTGCCTGTTTGTCTGTCTGTTTGCCGGTTGTTTGTTTGTCTGTGTGTCTGTTTGTTTGCCTGTTTGTTTGCCTGTTGTTTGTTTGTTTGCTGGTTGTTTGTTTGTCTGTGTGTCTGTTTGTCTACTGTTTGCCTGTTTGTCTGTCTGTTTGTTCGTTTGCCGGTTGTTTGTTTGTCTGTGTGTCTGTCTGTTTGCCTGTTTGTTTGTTTGTCTGCTGTTTGCCGGTTGTTTGTTTGTCTGTGTGTCTGTCTGTTTGCCTGTTTGTTTGTTTGTCTGCTGTTTGCCGGTTGTTTGTTTGTCTGTGTGTCTGTCTGTTTGCCTGTTTGTCTGTCTGTTTGTTTGCCGGTTGTTTGTTTGTCTGTGTGTCTGTTTGTTTGCCTGTTTGTCTGTCTGTTTGTCTGCTGTTTGTTTGTTTGTCTGTGTGTCTGTTTGTTTGCCTGTTTGTTTGTTTGTCTGCTGTTTGCCTGTTTGTTCATCTATTGGTTTGTTTGTTTGTCTGAAAAATCCCCATATTTAATATTGAACAAATTTTCAAAAATTCATAACTCTGTCAAAAAAGATCAATTATTTGAGAGCGTTATGTAGGATGGTATCTTGTATCGACTGATAAAGTTTGATCTGGATCTGATCCAGATTACATATTTTGTGCACATTTGAATTTAATATTGAAAAGCCCATTTAGTGCACATTTTGCATTATATCTCAATCAAAAGTGCCTCAGTTGCTCTCATTTTCCTGGTCTGGATTCACCTTCACCACCAACACTGGATTTTATGCCTGTTTGTTTCTCTTCCAGTTATCAGTCTGAAACCAAGTGCCGAAAAGCAAAAGGTCCGCAGAGATAACCAAAGTTCTGTGAAATCTCATCTCTCATCTTCAACCGCTTATCCGGGATCAGGTCGCGAGGCAACAGCTCCAGCATGGGACCCCAGACTTCCCTTTCCCAGTCCACATGGATCACCTCTGACTGGGGGATCCCAAGGTGTTCCCAGGCCAGTGTGGAGATATAATCTCTCCACCTCGTCCTGGGTCTACCCCGGAGGTCTCCTCCCCGGGGTAGACCCAGGACGAGGTGAAAATTATCTGAAAAACAATTCAGAAACCAAGGAAGTTGAAACAAAAAACCCTGACAACACCACAAAAAACTTTGATTCAAGTGCATGAACTAAATACATCCTCCTGACATCTGATCACATCTAATTTATCTTATGAAAAGTCTCTTCTAGCAGGACTTTGAACTTGAAAAGGTTTTTCAAGGTCAAATTTTGTGGAGTTGGAAACTAGTGTTTGCGCTCTTATGGGCGCGGCGCTCTGATTAGTTGTACATATTTTTAATGAAAATTTGAAAATGGGGCCTTTTTATTGGATATGTGACGTAATGTAGAAAAAGACGTTGATCTGCCGATGAAGATGTTGGTGAGACCACGTTCTTGTTAGTCGTCATACGACTCAGCAGTTTGTTTGTTTTTTTGTCCACACAGTCTGTGAGGACAGAGGGACAACGTGTCTGTGCACAGAGACGACAGGACACAAAGCGTCTCACTGTCCAAATACTGTCTGGAGTTCCTGCAGGCAGAAGGTCCCTCTGAGGCTGTGCACAGATGTGGCGGATTATCAGCGCGCGCCTGGTACCACGGTGGAATGTTGCACTCACCCACAGCGCTGTAGTGCGCCAAGAAGCCCGAGTATCGCTCCTCATCGGAGAAGTCAGAGGTGAAGACAACGCTGAGGGAGTTTCTGGGCGAGGAGATGACCTGCTGACCAGGCACCATCTCCGTGTCCGTGTCCTCCCTGCCACAGAACACGGCCAGCACCTCCCCCTCCGCCTCCACCTGTCAATCAAAAACCACATGCAGCATTATCTATGTTATAATCACTGTGTGTCTGTGTGTGAGTGTGTCTGTGCGTGTGTGTGAGCGTGTGTGTGAGCATGTGTGTGTCTGTGTGTGTGTATGTGCGTGTGTGTGAGCATGTGTGTGTCTGTGTGTGAGTGTGTCTGTGCGTGTGTGTGAGCGTGTGTGTGAGCATGTGTGTGTCTGTGTGTGTGTATGTGCGTGTGTGTGTCTGTGTGTGTGTGAGCGTGTGTGTGTGAGCGTGTGTGTGTGAGCGTGTCTGTGTGTGTGTGTGTGTGTATGTGCTTGCGTGTGTGTGTGTGTGTGAGCGTGTGTGTGAGCATGTGTGTGTCTGTGTGTGTGTATGTGTGTGTGTGTGTATGGCTTCAATCACACAAAAACCGGGGAGGGTTGACATTTGCCGTTTGGTATGTTTATGTATTTTGGGTCAAGGTTGAACGCTGCAAAAACAGAAAGTTGACAGAAATATTTTTGGAGAAATTACCAATTTTAGCTAACCAATAACCAATGGATGCTGTGCTGCAATGCACTATGGGAGTTTGGGGTTTTGAAGTTTTAAATGTTGTTATTGTACATCATGTTAGTTTAACAGTGTTGTTAGTGTTATTGATTTATTGTGTTTTTGTAGCTCAACTGAATGACGGTTCTTAGGGCCCCTTCACACATAGCACAAATAAGTACAACTCAGGGCAACTCATGGTGAAACAGTTCATATGAGCACACCACGCTAACATCGAGCTGACAGGCAAGTGTGCACGATGCTGGTGCGACGGATGCAATACAGAACCCCACAGCTAAATAAATGTGGTTAAAAAAATGACACTCACGGGATTCTGACCTGTAAGCCCCGATTACCAGACAGAAACTTTACCACTGCGCTGGCCTGTACTCGGTGTGGAAAAATGCCTAAAATCAACAAAGACATGGAGGTGGTGCGCTGTGTCCGACCGCTGCAGCCCGGCGCAAAGACGAAAGATGTTTTATTTATTTCCATGTGAGGACAGCAGGCAGAGACACTCATGGAGGAATGTTGTCAGTTTATTTCCTTCCAAACACGGAATGAGTTCTCAAGCTGGGACATCCAGGAGCAGAGATCTTTATAGACCAATGTGTCTCTGTGTTATGTGGTCATTCATTTTCGGTATTTCTTATGAAATTGCGCATGTAGGTATTGTCGTAATTATTTATATATCTGTCCTGATGGTGGTGTCTGTGTTTGTACTTTGTGCACTGAGCCGTCATCCAGATGTCAGTGTGCTGTGATCAGCTGACAGGCCTCTCCCTGTGCTGTGTGCGATCAGACCTCGCTGTCCGGCCCCATGTGATCAGATCTGTACATACATATAAGCATTTTATGCAAGTGTGTAATCGTATTCTGCACTGGAGAAGCAGAAATATGTAAACTGCTTCCAGTCTTTCTTTGAAGAAGATTGAATTAAAATATTTCAATAATTTTCCTGATGAACTGGAGATCCTCCATCAGTCTTTGCTCCTCACAGTATTTTAATGGCTCCTGCTTTGCACCAAATCAGCGTCACTATTTGGTTGCCCCGTCACAACTTTTTTGGAATGTGGTTCCGGAATGGATGAATACATGTTTTCCCAAATGAAATGAAGTTGACCAAAAAAAATCAATGTAAATATCTTGAGTTCATTCTGTCTGCAGTGAAACCTGAGCTGGACTGGCCGTTGAGAGCACCAGGACTTTGCCCGGTGGGCCGTTCAATAAACAGATCGATGGTGGCCTGGTTTGTTTGTTTTTTGGTGGTAATGTAACAGACTTTCTGCTGCTTTGCTTTTATTTGTCATTCTGCTGTCTGGGGATTCATTTTGGCATGTTGGTGTTGCTGTAGAAGTTTGTGAGGTGTCGTGCCCCCGCCAACATGTGTGGTTAGGGCAGGAGCGCCCAACAAAGCAGTCGTCGGTTGCCCTGTGTTGCTCAACACGCCGCCTTGGCGCTTCCTCGTCGGCTCGGTTGCGTTGGCGGCGGTGGGGTTGTCACATGTTATGTACTGAGCTGTTAATTGCTTGAGATGCGTTGCTAGTTTAGCTGCTAACTTGCTACTGAGCGTGGTACTTCAAAATTCACGTGGTGTGAAGACAAAGACCCGCTGAAACCCAACAGGGCGTGGTCCGCCAAGAACAGGCTTAGCAGGGAGATGAGCGCCGACCTGCCTGCGTCACTCACTCAGAGACACGTTTAGCTTTGCCTCCAGACACATTTTTTGCATGTACTGGGTTGTTAATTGACAATTTGCGACCCCTTCAGTTGCAGCGTCTGTCCTTCGCAGGGCTGATGGTCCTTCCTGGCTGCCGCGTCCTGATGCTCATCATTTGCTCTATTCAAGGCTGCAGAAAGGACCCAGATTCTGTCCCAATCCAGCCCTGAATGAAACAGAAGTCAAAGTAAATGTCAAAAAAAAAAAAAAAAAAATTTGGGGGGGGGGGGGGGGAGGGGGTGTACACGAGGCTTTAACCCACAGATGTCACTCAAACACATGCAGAAGTGCATTGTGGGAAGACTCGGGCCTCTTTTGTGTGTTTCAGCTGCTTGTTGCTGAGGAGTGGTTGCCGTGGCGCCCGGTGGCATCATTTGAATATCAATGTGTCGATGGGGATCACGGTCATTAAAGCGTTTGCATCGTGTTGTCATACGTGTGCGTGAGCACATGTGTGCATGGGGATGAGACAGCCCGTGATGCCTCAGGGTCTTACCTTCACATAGTCGTACTCACAAAGGTAAGACGGCTCCAGGTCGAAGTGGCTGAAGTAGAGTTTGACCCGGTAGCCGTCCGGCACGCTGACGTTCCAGCGCAGCACCGACTCTTTAGCATACGGCTCCGGGAAGTTTGGTGACTGCAGGCTCCCATACATGGCGGTCCGAGAGAGCGGATGGACCTCCAGGAAAAGCGTGAGGACAAACGGGAACAGAAGGAACCTGGAACGCAGTCCAGACCGAAAGGCCTTATTGGAGCTGAACACAAAGATGGAAATGACAAACTGAAAGTCCAAATCACAGCGACACATTTTTTTAAACTTCCTAAAGTTCCAATCACGAGCTGAAGGACTGAAGCTGAGTGAGGAACCAGAGGATCTGGGTTTCTGATTGTCGTGGATGAAGATTCAGGCTTTCAGTGAGGACCCTGGTAACTGGAGAAGGCCAAGGACACACCCATGTTTCACCTGGCTGTGAAAGGAATAGATGGTTATTTTAGAGATAAGGAGACAGACCAGGAGTCAGCCTGACCGGTTAAAATCTCATCTTCAGTACATTTGAAACACACAGGAACCCTTTTACCCTCTAAAAGCCTGAGGTTGGAGTGACAATATCAATATATTTCATTGGATTCAGGTGTGTTGGAGCAGGGAGACAACTAAGAGTGTCAGGAATGTGGCTCTCGAGGACCGAACTTGGCCACCCCTGCTCTAAAATATCAAAATAAGGGTAAGGGTCCCCTCTGTAGTCAGAATCCATCATGGATCCAGAAGATGTGCTTTCAGGCTTTCTGCGAGAGTTTTGGTTACTTGGAGTGAAGCAGAACCTGTTCACATCTGGTAGTGTGGTCTCCATCAAGACTTCAGGGAACACCACGGTGTGGTCTCCATCAAGACTTCTGATTCTGTGATTCTGACTTCAGGGAACACCAACATGCAGACTGAACATCAGCTAGTGCCCACAGCTTCACAAAGTAGGTGACCAGAACCCCTGAGGACCTGGTGATGGTGACTAGAACCTGTGAGGACCTAGTGAAGGTGACCAGAACCCGTGAGAACCTGGTGATGGTGAACAGAAGCCCTGAGGACCTGGTGAAGTTGAACAGAAGCCCTGAGGACCTGGTGGAGTTGAACATAATCTGAGAGGACCTGGAGAAGGTGAAGAGAACCCGTGAGGACCTGGTGAAGTTGAACAGAACCCGTGAGGACCTGGTGATGGTGAACAGAAGCCCTGAGGACCTGGTGGAGTTGAACATAATCTGTGAGGATCTGGAGAAGGTGAAGAGAACCCGTGAGGACCTGGTGAAGTTGAACAGAACACGAGGACCTCCAGGGATGAGCAGGACTGACAGAATCCTCCTTCAGTCCACTGCAGCTGACCTCAGATCACACAGACCAGGATCCCCTCAGATTTTTATTTTTTATTTTTTTAAACCACATCCTGCTCGAACCCTAACCCAGAACACAGCCAGGTTCTTAATCTTCAGTGAAACAATTTTCATATTTGTTTGTTTCTATCGTGATATTTTTTCCTTCTTCTTTATAAAATGACTCATTTGATCGTTTCTAACATTTTAAAACATTTCGTTCTTTCTGCTTAACGTTCAGAATTAAACCGTTTAAACATTTTCACACATAAACTGGTCAAAAGTCGTTTGTCTAACCCGGATCCCGTCAGACCAGAACCAGAACCGGATCTTCTGAGTGACAATAATAACAATAAATAATAATAATAATAATAATAATAATAATGAGATGAATAAAGCAAACGGAGCGTGTGCGAGTTTGAAAACGGTTCACTCACCTCATGACGGAGAAAAACAAAAACCACCAGAACCGCCGATCCGCTGACACCGGACCCGAGTCCGAGGCTGATCCCGCAGGGCGCCCCCTGCTGCCCACAGGCGCAAAATACACAAATGAACGATCAAAGAAATAAATACACAAATAAATAAACAAACTAATGAACACTCAACCAAATAAATACACAAATAAATAAACAAGCCAATGAACACTCAACCAAATAAATACACAAATAAATAAACAAGCCAATGAACACTCAACCAAATAAATACACAAATAAATAAACAAGCCAATGAACACTCAACCAAATAAATACACAAATAAATAAACAAACTAATGAAAACTCAACCAAATAAATACACAAATAAATAAACAAGCCAATGAACACTCAACCAAATAAATACACAAATAAATAAACAAACTAATGAAAACTCAACCAAATAAATACACAAATAAATAAACAAACTAATGAAAACTCAACCAAATAAATACACAAATAAATAAACAAACTAATGAAAACTCAACCAAATAAATACACAAATAAATAAACAAGCCAATGAACACTCAACCAAATAAATACACAAATAAATAAACAAGCCAATGAACACTCAACCAAATAAATACACAAATAAATAAACAAGCCAATGAACACTCAACCAAATAAATACACAAATAAATAAACAAGCCAATGAACACTCAACCAAATAAATACACAAATAAATAAACAAACTAATGAAAACTCAACCAAATAAATACACAAATAAATAAACAAGCCAATGAACACTCAACCAAATAAATACACAAATAAATAAACAAGCCAATGAACACTCAACCAAATAAATACACAAATAAATAAACAAACTAATGAAAACTCAACCAAATAAATACACAAATAAATAAACAAACTAATGAAAACTCAACCAAATAAATACACAAATAAATAAACAAACTAATGAAAACTCAACCAAATAAATACACAAATAAATAAACAAGCCAATGAACACTCAACCAAATAAATACACAAATAAATAAACAAACTAATGAAAACTCAACCAAATAAATACACAAATAAATAAACTAATGAACACTCAACCAAATAAATACACAAATAAATAAACAAACTAATGAAAACTCAACCAAATAAATACACAAATAAATAAACAAGCCAATGAACACTCAACCAAATAAATACACAAATAAATAAACAAGCCAATGAACACTCAACCAAATACATACACAAATAAATAAACTAATGAAAACTCAACCAAATAAATACACAAATAAAAACAAACTAATGAACACTCAACCAAATAAATACACAAATAAATAAACAAGCCAATGAACACTCAACCAAATAAATACACAAATAAATCAACAAGCCAATGAACACTCAACCAAATAAATACACAAATAAATCAACAAGCCAATGAACACTCAACCAAATAAATACACAAATAATAAACAAGCCAATGAACACTCAACCAAATAAATACACAAATAAATAAACAAGCCAATGAACACTCAACCAAATAAATACACAAATAAATAAACAAACTAATGAAAACTCAACCAAATAAATACACAAATAAATAAACAAGCCAATGAACACTCAACCAAATAAATACACAAATAAATAAACAAGCCAATGAACACTCAACCAAATAAATACACAAATAAATAAACAAGCCAATGAACACTCAACCAAATAAATACACAAATAAATAAACAAGCCAATGAACACTCAACCAAATAAATACACAAATAAATAAACAAACTAATGAAAACTCAACCAAATAAATACACAAATAAATAAACAAGCCAATGAACACTCAACCAAATAAATACACAAATAAATAAACAAGCCAATGAACACTCAACCAAATAAATACACAAATAAATAAACAAACTAATGAAAACTCAACCAAATAAATACACAAATAAATAAACAAACTAATGAAAACTCAACCAAATAAATACACAAATAAATAAACAAACTAATGAAAACTCAACCAAATAAATACACAAATAAATAAACAAGCCAATGAACACTCAACCAAATAAATACACAAATAAATAAACAAACTAATGAAAACTCAACCAAATAAATACACAAATAAATAAACTAATGAACACTCAACCAAATAAATACACAAATAAATAAACAAACTAATGAAAACTCAACCAAATAAATACACAAATAAATAAACAAGCCAATGAACACTCAACCAAATAAATACACAAATAAATAAACAAGCCAATGAACACTCAACCAAATACATACACAAATAAATAAACTAATGAAAACTCAACCAAATAAATACACAAATAAAAACAAACTAATGAACACTCAACCAAATAAATACACAAATAAATAAACAAGCCAATGAACACTCAACCAAATAAATACACAAATAAATCAACAAGCCAATGAACACTCAACCAAATAAATACACAAATAAATCAACAAGCCAATGAACACTCAACCAAATAAATACACAAATAAATAAACAAGCCAATGAACACTCAACCAAATAAATACACAAATAAATAAACAAACTAATGAACACTCAACCAAATAAATACACAAATAAACAAGCCAATGAACACTCAACCAAATAAATACCCAAATAAATAAACAAACTAATGAACACTCAACCAAATAAATACACAAATAAATAAACAAGCCAATGAACACTCAACCAAATAAATACACAAATAAATCAACAAACTAATGAACACTCAACCAAATAAATACACAAATAAATAAACAAACCAATGAAAACTCAACCAAATAAATACACAAATAAATAAACAAGCCAATGAACACTCAACCAAATAAATACACAAATAAATAAACAAGCCAATGAACACTCAACCAAATAAATACACAAATAAATAAACAAACTAATGAAAACTCAACCAAATAAATACACAAATAAATAAACAAGCCAATGAACACTCAACCAAATAAATACACAAATAAATAAACAAGCAAATGAACACTCAACCAAATAAATACACAAATAAATAAACAAACCAATGAACAATCAACCAAATAAATAAACAAATCAATAAACAAGCCAATGAACACTCAACCAAATAAATACACAAATAAATAAACAAACTAATGAACACTCAACCAAATAAATACACAAATAAACAAACAAACTAATGAACACTCAACCAAATAAATACACAAATAAATAAACAAGCTAATGAACACTCAACCAAATAAATACACAAATAAACAAGCCAATGAACACTCAACCAAATAAATACACAAATAAATAAACAAAATAATGAACACTCAACCAAATAAATACACAAATAAATAAACAAGCTAATGCACAATCAACCAAATAAATACACAAATAAATAAACAAGCTAATGAACACTCAACCAAATAAATACACAAATAAATAAACAAACTAATGAACACTCAACCAAATAAATACACAAATAAATAAACAAACTAATGAAAACTCAACCAAATAAATACACAAATAAATAAACAAACTAATGAACACTCAACCAAATAAATACGCAAATAAATAAACAAGCTAATGAACAACCAAAGAAATAAATACACAAATAAATAAACAAACTAATGAACAATCAAAGAAATAAATACAAAAATAAACAAACTAATGAACAATCAAATAAATAATACAAAAATAAATAAACAAGCTAATGAACAATAAAACAAATAAATACACAAATAAATAAACAAGCTAATGAACAATCAAATAAATAAATACACAAATCAAAAAACAAGCTAATGAACAATCAAAGAAATAAATACACAAATCAATAAACAAGCTAATGAACAATCAAACAAATAAATAAACAAGCTAATGAACAATCAAACAAATAAATACACAAATAAATAAACAAGCTAATGAACAATCAAACAAATAAATACACAAATTAAAAAAACAAGCTAATGAACAATCAAACAAATAAATACACAAATAAATAAACAAGCTAATGAACAATCAAACAAATAAATACACAAATAAATAAACAAGCTAATGAACAATCAAATAAATACACAAATAAATAAACAAGCTAATGAACAATCAAATAAATAAATACACAAATAAATAAACAAGCTAAATAATCAAATAAATACACAAATAAATAAACAAGCTAAATAACAATCAAATAAATACACAAATAAATAAACAAGCTAATGAACAATCAAACAAATAAATACACAAATAAACAAGCTAATGAACAATCAAATAAATAAATACACAAATACATAAACAAGCTAATGAACAATCAAATAAATAAATACACAAATAAATAAACAAGCTAATGAACAATCAAACAAATACACAAATAAATAAACAAACTAATGAACAAACAAATAAATACACAAATAAATAAACAAGCTAATGAACAATCAAACAAATAAATACACAAATGAATAAACAAGCAAATGATCAAAGAAATAAATACAAAAATAAATAAACAAACTAATACAAAATAAACAAATATACAAACAATCAAATAAATACACAAATAAATAAACAAGCTAATGAACAACCAAAGAAGTAAATACACAAATAAATAAACAAACTAATACATAAATAAACAAATATACGAACAATCAAACAAATAAATACTCAAATAAACAAGCTAATGAATGACCAAACAAATTACACAAATAAATAAACAAGCTAATGAACAATCAAACAAATACACAAATAAATAAACAAGTTAATGAACAACCAAAGACATAAATAGACACATAAATAAACTAATACATAAATAAACAAATATACGAACAATCAAACAAATAAATACACAAAAAAATAAACAATCAATCAATTTTTTTTTTTATATAGCGCCAAATCACAACAAACAGTTGCCCCAAGGCACTTTATATTGTAAGGCAAGGCCATACAATAATTATGTAAAACCCCAACGGTCAAAACGACCCCCTGTGAGCAAGCACTTGGCGACAGTGGGAAGGAAAAACTCCCTTTTAACAGGAAGAAACCTCCAGCAGAACCAGGCTGAGGGAGGGGGAGTCTTCTGCTGGGACTGGTTGGGGCTGAGGGAGAGAACCAGGAAAAAGACATGCTGTGGAGGGGAGCAGAGATCAATCACTAATGATTAAATGCAGAGTGGTGCATACAGAGCAAAAAGAGAAAGAAACACTCAGTGCATCATGGGAACCCCCCAGCAGTCTACGTCTATAGCAGCATAACTAAGGGATGGTTCAGGGTCACCTGATCCAGCCCTAACTATAAGCTTTAGCAAAAAGGAAAGTTTTAAGCCTAATCTTAAAAGTAGAGAGGGTGTCTGTCTCCCTGATCTGAATTGGGAGCTGGTTCCACAGGAGAGGAGCCTGAAAGCTGAAGGCTCTGCCTCCCATTCTACTCTTACAAACCCTAGGAACTACAAGTAAGCCTGCAGTCTGAGAGCGAAGTGCTCTATTGGGGTGATATGGTACTATGAGGTCCCTAAGATAAGATGGGACCTGATTATTCAAAACCTTATAAGTAAGAAGAAGAATTTTAAATTCTATTCTAGAATTAACAGGAAGCCAATGAAGAGAGGCCAATATGGGTGAAATATGCTCTCTCCTTCTAGTCCCCGTCAGTACTCTAGCTGCAGCATTTTGAATTAACTGAAGGCTTTTCAGGGAACTTTTAGGACAACCTGATAATAATGAATTACAATAGTCCAGCCTAGAGGAAATAAATGCATGAATTAGTTTTTCAGCATCACTCTGAGACAAGACCTTTCTAATTTTAGAGATATTGCGCAAATGCAAAAAAGCAGTCCTACATATTTGTTTAATATGCACTTTGAATGACATATCCTGATCAAAAATGACTCCAAGATTTCTCACAGTATTACTAGAGGTCAGGGTAATGCCATCCAGAGTAAGGATCTGGTTAGACACCATGTTTCTAAGATTTGTGGGGCCAAGTACAATAACTTCAGTTTTATCTGAGTTTAAAAGCAGGAAATTAGACAAGCTAATGAACGACCAAAGAAATAAATACACAAATAAATAAACAAGCTAATGAATGATCAAAGAAATAATACACAAATAAATAAACAATCTAATACATAAATAAACAAATATACGAACAATCAAACAAATAAATACACAAATAAATAAACAAGCTAATGAACGACCAAAGAAATAAATACACAAATAAATAAACAAACTAATGTACGATCAAAGAAATAAATACACAAATAAAGAAACAAACAATACATAAATAAACAAATAAACACATAAACAAATACATTTATAAATAAACTAAACTAGAATCAGAACTGAATTTATTGCCAAGTAAGTTCTCACATACAAGAAAACAACAATAAAAGAAAAGGAAAAATTACTTCTGTAATACTTCTGTAATAACTAAACAAAAAAATAAATACACAAATAAATAAACAAGCTAATGAACAAACAAAAATACACACCTAAACAATTTAACTAATAAACAAACAAATGAATAAACACACAAATAAACAAACTAATAATACATAAACAAATATCTAAATAAATAAAAATTATACAAATAAATACATAAATAAATACAGTAATAAAAATAATACACAAACTAATAAATAACTAAACAAACAAATACGAGTACACAAATAAATAAACAAGCAAATAAATAAATAATGGATGTACTGCAAAATAAATGTCTGAAAAACAGAATAAGGTTGAAGGTGCTTTTGTATCATAACTCACAAAAGGTACTCTGGAGGTATATTTGGATTTTAAAATACTGCACAAAATTAAGGAGGGGGGAGGGGCACATCATTATGCTGAAATAAAAAAATAAATGACTCTGGGACAGGTAACCATGTGCTGCTGTCCCAAACACACATTAGTGAAAACACCAATAAACTGTGCAAGTCTGCTGGGGCCCAAAAAAACCACGCAAAGACCCCACAGTCACACCCCCATGGTCACAGTCACGTAACCATGGTCACACCCCACAGTCAGTCTACGGTCACAACCCACAGTCAGTCTACGGTCACAGTCCACAGTCACACCCCACGGTCACAGACCATGGTCACAGTCCACAGTCAGTCTACGGTCACAGTCCACAGTCACACCCCACGGTCACAGACCATGGTCACAGTCCACAGTGTCAGATCCCGCCTCATATAAGACCAGCTCTCCGTCTCTGGGGTCCGACCTTCGTGTCTCCGCGGGTATTACCCGGCAGGACTGCACAAAGGCTGTTTAAGCTGGTGGCGAGGAGATTCGTCTAGCCGCTCACTGCCTCCTTTTCGACATTCCATGTCCCAGGACAGCCTTGGCACAGCCAACGTTGGGTGGAAAAGCTCTTATCCATTCGCCCGCACGGTTCTTCTCCCAAACTGTTTGATGGCCATAAGTGTCGTACTCGCCGTCATAGTAAGCATCACAATATCCCTCCCAGCCAGGAACATTTCTACAATTCTGACGGGCAAGACTTATTGTGCATGTAGTGTTAAGCTCATTACAAATCATTTTCCATGGCCGTGGCGTAACATAAGGATCTGGTCTCCAGAGTAAACCAGACCAAGTATCTCTATCTCTGGAGTAGACCGTGGCGATGTATTGATATCTAACCCAATAATTATCACTTTGATCTAAACAGGGGAACACCCAATCTTCAATCTCAGATTTCTCCATTCCCCACCACTCACTACGCTTAAGTCCTTCCTTCCAGGCTTGAAGGGTCCCCTTAATGGTTGGAATCTGTAATAACTTCGTACAGTTATATACCCATCTTAGCCAATTGTCTATCTTAATTTGGTCTATGGGACATCGGGGGGATTTACCAGAACTTGCAGCCAAACTACTATGGTATTCTGTCTCATGTAAGCTTACATAAATTTTATGCGCCACGCATTGATCAATTTTGTCAAAATCATCCTGAGGTACTGACCTTAGCTCATCAGGTTTTGGTAGTTTTTGCACATAAAAATTTGCTTTATATGGACCTTTCAAACTATGCCCAGTCCACATGTATCCTTTTGGAAAATTCCCCTCGAAGTGTCTCAGCGAAACGCTCCAGACCCACGGAAAGGTGTCGTTAAGCCATTCATCATGTTTTGCTTCTTGTATTTGTCTCCAAACAATCCTGTCTATCAAATCAGTAACTGGTGTAAGCACCATGTAATTTTGAGATTTACATCCAATAGGTCGATTCCAATAACATCTATCTAATTTTGCTATTTTTTCTTTTACACAATAATCATTAAGCTCCTTAGCTCTCTTTCTAATCTCATTATCAACACTTTTAACTTTTGGTTCTAATACTCGCTGTGTATCTTGTGTTGGAGATGCAGGGAGTAATTTAGTTCCTCTCTGGGTTGGTGATATCTTTGTGGATCCCACCGATCCTTCTGGTGAGATGACGGTAGGTTTGGAGTATGATATTCCTGCTTCTATGTCGGTAAACTTGTTCAACGGAGGGATTATTGTAGATGTAGTATCCACTTTCGGCACTCTGCTGCGGGTGTTGTCACAGGTGAGGTTATAATTTCTCCAATGTTTCCAGGTAGGCATTATCATTCTGCAAACATCATGTCTTGGTAATGCTGGAAAAACAGCTTCTTTTTCCCAATATCCTGCTCGATAGCCCAGTAGTACTCTACATCCCCATGAGCAATACCAGGCTGGCTCACCAGGTTCAGGTCTTATCCAAGTGCAGCCTACTTCTCTTCGCTCTTTTTGTTTTAACCGTAAGATGGTTGCCACGATGATCTCTTTATCCCTCACTTGTAGATCTTGAAGGATTTCTGCTCCGGTGGTCAGGTTGTGATTGGTAGTGACGGTTGGAAATTCTCCACTGTTGTTCAAGTATTGCAGCCACTTGTTCTTCTGCATGTGCTGAGTTAGGTTCTTCATCTTTGCCCATTTTTCTGTAGAATTCTGGTCCCATATCATGTAGGTGTTTCTTGATTCAACTCCCCAACATGTCTGTTGAAAAGTTTTAGTTGTTGCGTACTGGACCCTGATATGGGTTAAGGTCCAGGGCGTACTACCATAATGGTACAGGATAGCCAGAAGTACAGCAATGCCGACTAATAATGCTGTAAGTCGGGCCATCCAACTCCAACATTGGAGGCACTTTTTCTTCCACGGCCAGCTTTGTTGCTGCTGTTGCTGCTGCCTTATTCCAAAATTTTCATAGTAGAATTCACTTGGTACTGGTGGCAGCGGCTCCTGCCCTCGAGGTTGTTGCAGTAGTGGCATTTCTATGCCAGATTCTCTTTCTCTTGGTCTGTCGTTAATCCTTCGGGGTTGCGTGGTGATCACGTTGTCTTCCTGTGGTTCTCCCATCTCGGAGATAGATGATCTTAGGTGTTGTTGTTTGTCTCGTGCTCTCACCAGGGACACTTGATGCTCGTTGCAGAAGAAGAGTGTTTAACAAGGGAGATGGCCACGGGAGTCTAATATCCAGTCCTCGCCATGCCCATTGCCAAGTGACAACTGTCACTTCCTTCATTTCAGGCGGTGGTCCCTGGGGTGTGAAGAAACATTGTGAAGATGCAGGATTCAATTCTCTGCGTAGGTGCAAGATGTCCTCAGAGGCATTCCAATATGCCGCTCCATTGTAGAGATACTGTGCTATCACAGAGTACAGAGGAGTTGATCTTCGAAATAATCCTCTTCCCGACTTTATGCCAAGTCGTATCAGTACAGCCTTTGGGGGTTGCCAAAGCCCCACTAGTGCTCTGGTTCGCCATCCACTTCTAATAGGCGGAATACTTCCACCTTTTTCGATGTCAACGTACTGTACTGTCGTACATATTGGCAAAGTTTGGTTCTCAATCAAATAAAAAGCTGATTGTGCTTCTTTTTTCTGAAGTCTTTTAAACATGTAGGGACTACTGGTCCAAATCTGGAAAGATCCGAGCCAAATATCCACAAACATTCCTTGTAATGGATCGACATAATTAGGTCCCCATCTTATTTTAAATCTGTAGCCCCTTTTCTGTATATATACCACGTTCAAGATACAGGGGTACATGTTTGGACACCGGGGAATTGGGTAAAACTTCCATCCGACCCCGGGGCAATTCCAGTGTTGTCCAACTTTTTCCACGATAGGTTCTAGAGGAGTATATATTCCAGGCGCTTTAAGATCAGCAGTTCTTGTATATGAGTCATTATCTACAAAGTATCCTCCTGTTCCCAGCAACCATCCTTTTTCTTTGTAATCCTTTTGCGGCCAGTTTAAACATATTTTCTTGTAGGGTAATTCCAAATATGGTGTAAGTCCTTTCGGCCCGGAGCGTAGACTATTTACATTATTTTCATCCAATTTGAAAGTCCGCAGCATGATTCAGAGTGAATCGTTACTCTGCCATCGGTCTCCTTCTTTTCTTGCCAAGATACACCACCATAGGAGCCAGTCGTTGTCTCTTAATAATATGAGTGTAGATGGGAGATGGGTGTTCAAGTTCTGAATCCATTCCTCTCCACACCCATTTCCACATCGTAACAATCACTCTGTCAGGTTTAGGGAGGGGTCCCTCAGGGACTCTCTGTGTTCGAGGGGCACATAGCTCCATAAATCTTGCCAAGACTGCCAAACCTTATATCCAGAATATCTGGATTGGGTTAGGGCCACATAAAGGGGAACTGTAGGCTTGTCCTCTTGATCCGTAGGCTCAATTTGAAGCTGAATCTTCATTGCCTGATTACAGTTCCAGATCCCTCTTTTGTAGAGGAAGATGAAGTGTTGGTTTTCAAAAATTGGTGGTACGGTTGGGGGCATGAAGCCCTCACAGTCCAGAGTTTTTTCAACAATTCTCAAATTTAATGTCTGGTTATCTAATACGGGATATCTGGGGTCTTGCTGTCGTCTGTCCAATTGACGTTTCATGCTGGGGCTTGTCGTCCAGATCAAGTACTGGTTAAGGTATATTTCAACGTAGACTCCTTGGAGTGGCTCCACGTAATTAATCCCCCATCTCACTGTGACTCTTAGGCCCTTGATTTGTAGGTAAACCACATTAAATATCCATGGGTATGTATCTGGACAACTTGGAATCGGGTGGGACATCTTTCGGCATCCGTATATATACCAATATCGCAGACTTTGATCGCTCAGCACTCGGTCAGAAAGTATTTTCTGTCCTGTTGTGTCTGTGAATACGGCATCTCTTTTATATTCATAGTGTGAGACAAAATATCCTTTAGATGCTAGTTTCCAGTTTTCTTCTTCAAAATCTTTTTCTGGCCAATGTAGGTATAATTTTTCAGCACCGAGGACATGTTGTATGTAGGGTCCAAATCTTCCTCGATTATTAATAACGGGTGCTCTATTTACACTTGGTCCTTGCGACATTTTGCAACCAGCCGCTTCTTCTTACTTCTTCCTTGTCCCGCGGAAGATGGAGGGAAACATCCAGCGATTCCGAGACTTTCTTGATTTTTCCTCACCTTGAGTCATTTGGTCTGACTGCTGCTGTTCCTCCAGGAGTTCAACGTGTGCTCCGACAGAATAAACCCCCACGTAGGGAACCAACACCATCAGCACTGTGAGCCGCACCTTAATAGTTTGGTCCGGCCTACTAGGAGTGTCCGCTCTGCTAGCCACTCCCCCTCTAGATTGTATCCTCCTCTTCCTCACCCATTCCTCGGGTGTCACGTGGTACACTGCTGACTTCTTCTTTGGTTTTGCTGCTTTATTTCCCCAGGCGTCTAATCCAGTGGTAAAATAAAACATGAGGGTTTCTCTCTCCCCTTTTTCTTGTGGCACCTCTTCTGCATCTTCCAGTAGAATTTCTGGGTTTTTTAGAACTTCCTCTATCAATTTCTGCTTTTACCACATGCAGTAGTCTTCCCATATGAGTTCTTGCTTTACACATCAGGCAATACTCGATCTCACGTCCATTCCAATAGCATGAACACACCTGCATATCCACAGTGTCTCCACGTAAGTCCCACTGGGTGTAAAAGACCATTCTTGGCAAGTGGGTTAGTCGGCTTAACCCACATACCAGTGCATCCAAAACCTTCACCGGCTTGTGAAGTAATTGCTTGAATTCATATTTTGCCCCATTTGGAATTGGGGGTTTTCTAAGTCCAGGTCCCGACCATTGGACCGTCAGCTGTACGTCTCCACGACAAATCACACAGTGATTCTCAACTCTTTTCCATTGTAATAACTCCTTTTCATCAGATAAAAATCCTTTCTTTGCATGAGATAGAATCCTCAGGGCTCTGCCTGCCCAGAGGCCTTCTCTTGTTCTTCTTAAGGCAACCACCCCATTGACAGTGGCCATTCTGACAAAGGGTGGAAGTTCTTGGGTGTTTGTGGCCATATTTAGCTCCTGGTTTCGTCTAGTTAGGAATTGGCTTCAGCTGCTCCACTCCTTAGATTCCTTTCCTCTTCAATTCTACTGTGTTACTATCCAGTATCTTCACTACCGTATCTGTGGTCTCATACTTTGGTTTAACAGCAGTGTTGGTTGGGTGATCTCGTGCTCTCACCCACACCTTCTGTCCAACCTTGAATGGGATCTTTGGTTCTGGTTCTCTGTCCCTTTCAATCTGACTCCTCCCCACTTCCGGTGTCGAAAATGGGCGTTGGTTCAGTTCTTGCGAAGGGGTGGGCCTGCCGGCACGTTGGCGGTCATTCAGGGCCTGTCCAATTTCCAGGGCCTTAGTACTCCACTCCTTCGTGTTAGCATTTTTTCCGATCCAGTTTTTCACCAGTCCAATAGCCCTTTCTACAACTTAATTTGCTTGTGGGGTGTATGGGGGCGAGTAAATTCTCATTACTCCATTTTTCTGGCACCACTGGTCGACCTGAGCATTACGGAAATGTGTTCCATTATCCGTTCTCAGCTCCTTAGGTATCCCCAGATTTGAACACACTTGATCCAACATGCTGATCACACTGCTGCCGTTGGCTTTTCTCACAGGCTTAACAGTCACATAGCCTGACATAGAGTCCACAAGCACCAACAGATACTTTTCTCCTTTCTTACCGGTCACCCCCATGGGCCCGGCAACATCCATGCATACTGATCCCCATGGAACAGTACTCTTTATGGTGAAACCATCCACCCTTTGTCCTCGTCGTCCTGCATTGTATCGACCACATACTTCACAGTCTTTGAGAACTCGGTAGACTTGGTTTCTCGGAATCCAAAGTTGCAGCTTCTCCAGCTCCTTCCGTGTGGGAATGGTGCCTGCATGGCCAAGCGCTTCATGTACGGCCAGCACCACTTCTTTCACGGACTCTTTTGGAACTACCCTTCCCTTGGGTGTCTGTTCCCACTTCTCGATCCCGACAACAACGACTTTTCTCAGCTGCACATAGCGGTCCACTTCTTCGTTCCCGCTCCAATGTGCTCCTTCCTTTACATGGGCTTTCTGATGTACCACATCTAAGTCCATTGTTAGCCTCAACTCGGCTATTTTCTTCCATAAATCCATATGAGCTACAGGCTTCCCCTTAGCCCCCTCGAATCCATTTTCTTCCCAAATGGATAAGTCCTCTTTCAGGGCTTGTGCGCAGTAATGACTGTCTGTAACCACTTTAGCCTTTTTTACTTTCCTCTTGTTTAACTCCAAGAGTCCTTCCAGTATTGCTGTAACTTCTCCAGCTTGGGCACTCCCTGGCATTTGACCTTTCCGACAATATTTCTCCTTATCTTGATACTTCAGAATATAGCCCCAATGAGCTACATTGTCTGTACCTTTCTTTGATCCATCAGTGTACATAGTCCAGTCGTATGGCTCCACAGGGAGTTGCGTCTCCTTCGGTAACTTTTTTGTCGCCGACTGGTTTGGCCCGATTTCCAGCTCAGGGTCTAGCAGGATGTCCTCCCACCTTCCCCATCTGGCATTTGTGGCTTTAGTGCTCTCAATTGTTCCTTTTCTTAGGAACCGGTGGACTTGGCTTTGAGTGATGACTTTTATCCCCTGTCCTTGTGCAAGTTCTTTTAATGCACTCCAATATCTAGCCAGGACTGCTAGTTCTTTTTCTTCCGGTGGATATTTTCTCTCAATCGAAGACAGAGTATAGCTCCACAATGTTACCATACCCCCTCCTTCATTGCTTACTTTTACCACCGAATCCTCTTCTTCACAGCTTATTTCGGCTAGCAGACGAGTAGTCAGACTACGCGGCTCCAGCCTAACTGCGTCTTGAATGGCTTTCTTTAGCTTTTCCAAGCAATCCTGATCTGTAGCTGTCCAAATCCATTGCTTTTGCTCTTGTCCATCAGGTTTCTTCTTGAGACGAGCATAAAGGGGCTTTGCGTATTTCTGATAATGTGGAACGTGATCTCTCACATAGTTACACAGTCCCAATATTTTCTGTAGGTCATTCTCAGATTGAGGTGGTTTAATCTGACTCAATTTTTCTCGGTATCCTTCTGAGAGTCCCAAGTCTGATGATACCTGGAATCCCAAATAGTTAACCTTGAATTGTCCAAACTGACATTTCTTCAGGTTGAGTTTTAATCCAGCTTCTGTGAGCTTCTGTATCACCTTTTGCAGCCGCATTAGGTGTTCATTTTCATCATCATCTGCGATAAACACATCATCGATGTAGACTGTTACTCCCAGATCTTTCAATATTTCCATTACTGCTGCTTGGAACACATTTGGTGAATTTCTGTATCCCTGCGGGAGTCGTTGCCACACATAGCTTTTCCCCTTATGTGTGAATGCGGTTTTCCCTTGTGACTGTTTTGCTAATCGCAGGGAAAAGAATCCATTTGCCAGATCAATGCATGATTTATATTTCTTAATTTGGAGCATTTTCAGTGCTCCTTGGGGATTTATCAAACTCGCTCTATTGGCTATTGTTCGTCGATTGAGAGCCTTGAAGTTGATTACAGGTCTCCAGCCTCCTCCTGCCGACTCTGGCTTCTTAACTGCTTGGATGGGGCTGTTAGTGATCGGATTTAATTCCACTCGAATGATCCCCAAAGCTTCCAATTCTTTTACTATTTTATCCATTTCCTCAACTGCTCCAGGGTTCAAGGGATATTGTCGCACCGGTGGATGTACTCCTCCTTCGATGACATGAATGTGTTTAGTCCCCAAATCTCCACAATCATTTTTAAATCGTGCTACTTCAGCTTCGGAGATAATTTCCCTCAATTTTTCTTTCCCTGCTTCAGAGAAATCACTTTCTTCAATTTTTTCTTCTGTGACAGCCGGTACATCCACTTCTTTGTACCAGCTTACTGGACTTTTTCCAGTTGGAGTTATTCCCATTCGTACAACTCTTGCTTGTAATTTTTTCACTCATCTTCTTATTAGAGTTCGAAGTCTTTTGGGCCGATGCAATTCTTTCAAATCTCTGACTGATATCAAATTAAAGGGGCCTTTTAACCAAACTATCCCCTTCATATTTCAAATGGTGTTCTCTCCGTTGCCCCATTTGCATACTGGATCAATAGGTATCCTATGGTAACGAGGTTTCTGCGGGTCATAGACACCTCTGCTCCCGTGTCCACCAGGTACGGTTCTCCATCCACATCAGTGTAGATATCGTCCCCTTCCCAGTAGGCATGGTCTAGCATGACCCGCTCCTCCGAAGCCATTACTTCTGTTGCCCTCCAGCCGCCGCTGTAGCTTGGCGGACTTCCTGGAGGGCTTTCCTTTGCTCCGAAGTTAATTTGTCGTACTCCTCTTTAGGGAGATAGCCACCACCACGAGGTGCAGGTGTAGGTCGCGATTATGGTGGTGGAGGTGGTGGACCTCTCGGCCGAGAGCTCCATTGTCCGGCTGGAGGTCTTTGATTATTCCTCTGTGGTGTTTGATGTGACTGAGGAGGTGGTGGTTTAGACACTGAATTTCTTTTCTCCACTCCCCCCGGTTTTTGTCCTGATTTCGGGGTGCTCTCCTTCTTCCTCTTTTCTTCATAGAACTGCTGCTCCAAATCCCAGCTCTTTACCACCGCATCCATTTGTGGGACTATAGTGCCGTATATGGGCATTTATACAAAAGTTATCTCCCCTCTTCTTCCTTTAGTGACCTCTCTCAGAGCCCTAACATAGCGTTGTGGCAAAATCGTCTCTTTCAGCCCATGCCAAACTTGAAACAATGTTTGACCTTTGTCTAATCCAGCTTTAGCTCGAGCAATATGGGAATCTTCATCGTTAGGATCTTCCAACACTAACCTGGCATAATGGTTTCGTGCTGGTTCACCCCGACTGATGGGTTGACTGGTAACTTGGGCTAGCCACATAGATTTACCCTCTTCACTGTTCAAAGCTCTGTCAATAAGGGGCCACACTTCTTTCAAATAGTCCTTTAGGTCTTCATTTGGTTCTTTCTCTCTCACCAGCATCTTTAATTTCTTGAATTCACAGAATTCCCTGCCGTCTGCTTGAATTTCAGCTTGAATTGCTGGCAGTCTTTGCCCTCTAGATCCAGCAGGAAAGTTCTGATTTGGGAGGCTCGGTTGTAATCCTGACGATGGTGGAATTGTTTCTTCCTCATCATCCAGATTTTCTTCATTGATTTCTCTCAACACTTGCCGTGACCAGCGTAAAGCTGCTGTTTTTAGTTTTCTCAACATCACATCATGGGCAACGCCTAAATAGGCGACTCTGAAGTTATTTGTTAACTCTTTACAGGCAGTTAGTGTAGGATAGAAAGGCCACATTAGTATATTAGCCCACTCTCCAACAGTAGCTGTTACCTCGAGAGTTTTCTTTTCATCTTGTCGCTCTATCCACTCTTCTGGGATGTCATAACCAGTTTGTCCAACTTCTGGAGCATAGGTTTGTCGCTTATCTCGGGTCTCCACTGGGTTGACTCTGACATCTCTTGCAATTCTCTCAGAGGCTACGTGCACATTATACACCCCAACTTCTTTCTTTCGTCCTCTGTAGCGTCCAGTTCGTAGTTCTGGGTGTGAGACTTCTCTTTCTCCTACCACATATAGCGGTTCATCCTCTTCTGAGTCTTGTGGATTGAACTCCTCTTCAGACTCTCTTTCCTGGTCCTCATCCATATCAGATTCATGGGGAGGACATGGGTCTTGTTGTTGTGGGTCCCCGTTTTGTTCTGACTTTCGGGGTGTCCCAGTTGCTTCAGTAATTCCGACTGGTAAAGGAATGAATATAGGATCCTCTTCTCCATTATCTGGTGGAGGAGCCTGGAAAGGCTCTTTCATCCGAGATTGGGAGCCTGTCGGGTGTATGATGGTCTGGAGCCCACTTGCAACTTGTTTGAATGTTGGTCATGGGGTTTTAATCCTTAATTGCTGCACTCCCACAGCATGGGTTGATCTTTTCTCACTTGTCGCCATGGGAATGGGCTGCATCACTAACGGGGGACTAGTTGACACTCCACTTACTCCAACTGCACCCTTTTTTGGACCTGCTCTATTTGGTCCTAAATTCACCGCTTCAAGTGCCCTTCTCACTCGATCTTGCTCATGCTCATTGCTAGTGACCACCACAATCTCTCTCATTGATCCCCATACTCCTGGGGTACGCATGTGTAGGTTCACGGCTGCCATGGCAACCTTTTCTGCCTCTTCCCATGTCATTTGTCCAGATCGTAATCCATCCACACATATCACCACTCGCCGATGCTGGCGTTCTTTGGCCATGTCAATAGCTATTCCCAGAGTTTTCAACATTTTCTCTGTGTATTCGATTGAATTTTCTTTCCCTGGGTAGCTTTCAAAAGGCACATGTATGAGTGCATGATAATTCATTCGTGGTGCACTTGTTATCACCATCGATTTTCCCTCCAGATTTCTCCTCTTTATGTCTTTAAGCTCCTCTTGGTACTCTTTGCCTGCCTTCTCCTTGAGGCTTGCTCTGAATTTTCGGTTAGCAATTTTCAGTTTGGGATTTGTGAAGACAATGAGACTATCTCCATCTATATCCCAAGGACTGCCAAAATAATGATATGCTCGTCCTCCATCTTGGGTCACCATCTTTTTGGTTCCTTCGGGCATAGGGTTCAAGTCCTCCATGTAATCAGATTCAACATATACATGGTGGGTTTTTGCTTTAGATTTTCTAAAGATTTCCTGTGAGCGCCCTTCCTCTTTACTATGGTAACTCGGTCCGGGAGCACATTCTTCAGATTTAAGCTGCCCCAAGCTTCTGGGCCCACATTCCGGCGACCGACGGAATATCTGTCCAGATACTCCCTGAAGGCTTCTTCGTCTTTTCTCCTGCTCAATCAGGCGTTCTGTATGTTTTTTAACTGTTGAGGTCGTTCCTCTCACACTTCCTAAGGGCAATTTTTGCCACACCGGGTCAAAGCTTGTGTGGAGCTGGTCCGGGCTTTATTCTTGACCATTTACTCCAGAATTAGGACCTCCCTGGGATGTTAATTCATCTTCACTTTCCTCTGGCTTGTTTTCCTCATCACTTTGTTCGGGTTCGGTCTGGGAATCTATCTTGCTCTCATCTCCAGTGTTGAGGATCTGACTTCCATTCTCACCTTCTATTGTAGGATATCGTTCCTTAAGCATTCTTCCTACCCCTTTTAGTCGTTCTGCCACGGACTTAAATTCGGCATACACGGACGCTGATTTTGCCTTAACATCAACCAGGACCGTCTCTACTCCCAACAACCCAGCTGTCATTTTTACTACGGGGTCATAACTTTTCTCAGGACTTATTAAGGTGGTGATTTGTCCTCTTGTCCACCTTTCTTTGAGAAGTTTGCACCACCACTCAAGCCACTCTCTGGTCCCCATCTTGTCCTTCGGGACTGGTGGGCTCTCCAAAACGGCCAGGATCTGCCCCTCTTTATGCTGACCTGGATAATATATCCCTAATGTGCGTATTGTTTCTGCCATAGCTTCTTTGAAACTTTCTTCATCAGTTTCTACACTTTGATCTCTGACATATTTTTGAACTGTTTCTGCCCAAAAATCATATCCTCGTCCATACAATACCACTCTGTGTGGCTGAATATTCACTCCTTTTTCCTCGTCTGGTTCGGATTCAGGCGTTGCTACAGGTCCTGACTCTTCTTCAGCCATATTTTTAATGCTTGTTTTTAACACTAACCTTACTGTTTTGTAATGATTATCCTCTCTTTATTCTCTCGGTTGCTGAGATTGTCGATTCCACCACTGTCGTCTTCTTGACTTCAGCTATGGTCCTTGTCATCTCGAGTCATCCGCCTCTCAAAGCCTCTCTTGGCGCCTTGAGTCAGGGATGAGTGACAGACTACTTGGCTATTCAGCGCTAATTCCAGAGGTTAACTCCGAATCAGCTGCTCCTTTTCCCACTTCTCCCCTCAGGAACCTCACGGGTTGATGATCCTATTCTCTCTTGTAGATCACCATTTTGCACGGTATACTCTCATACCTGCTCTTCTTTTTGACGATCCGATCCAGCAGGCTCCCTCGTCTGCTTCCCTTCCTCGTCGTTTCGTGACGATCCAGCAGGCTATCTCCGTCTGCTTCTCGTCCCAGTCCAGACGATCCAGCAGTGACACATCTGCTTCTCGTCCTTGATCCCAGCTCCCTGGGATGCTTACCCCTGTTGTCTTTACCTCGTCCTCCTGGTAGTCGCCTCCAAATTTTCCACCCCTCTGGAAAACATATGTGTTTCAAGCCGTTACTGGACCTATACAGGCCATCAGCTGACACTCTCCACAACACTGTCTCCCTTGGTAATCCACTCAGGGGTTTTCCACCTATCCAATGGCAAAAGATTCTCCTTTGGCCAGGATTCTTCCTCGGACCCGACTACACTTCGTCAGGTCCCTGTTCGGGCGCCACGAACAGGGAGATGGGTGTTCAGAACTTGAACACCCATCTCCCATCTACACTCATATTATTAAGAGACAACGACTGGCTCCTATGCTGGTGTATCTTGGCAAGAAAAGAAGGAGACCGATGGCAGAGTAACGATTCACTCTGAATCATGCTGCGGACTTTCAAATTGGATGAAAATAATGTAAATAGTCTACGCTCCGGGCCGAAAGGACTTACACCATATTTGGAATTACCCTACAAGAAAATATGTTTAAACTGGCCGCAAAAGGATTACAAAGAAAAAGGATGGTTGCTGGGAACAGGAGGATACTTTGTAGATAATGACTCATATACAAGAACTGCTGATCTTAAAGCGCCTGGAATATATACTCCTCTAGAACCTATCGTGGAAAAAGTTGGACAACACTGGAATTGCCCCGGGGTCGGATGGAAGTTTTACCCAATTCCCCGGTGTCCAAACATATACCCCTGTATCTTGAATGTGGTATATATACAGAAAAGGGGCTACAGATTTAAAATAAGATGGGGACCTAATTATGTCGATCCATTACAAGGAATGTATGTGGATATTTGGCTCGGATCTTTCCAGATTTGGACCAGTAGTCCCTACATGCTTAAAAGACTTCAGAAAAAAGAAGCACAATCAGCTTTTTATTTGATTGAGAACCAAACTTTGCCAATATGTACGACAGTACAGTACGTTGACATCGAAAAAGGTGGAAGTATTCCGCCTATTAGAAGTGGATGGCGAACCAGAGCACTAGTGGGGCTTTGGCAACCCCCAAAGGCTGTACTGATACGACTTGGCATAAAGTCGGGAAGAGGATTATTTCGAAGATCAACTCCTCTGTACTCTGTGATAGCACAGTATCTCTACAATGGAGCGGCATATTGGAATGCCTATGAGGACATCTTGCACCTACGTAGAGAATTGAATCCTGCATCTTCACAATGTTTCTTCACACCCCAGGGACCACCGCCTGAAATGAAGGAAGTGACAGTTGTCACTTGGCAATGGGCGTGGCGAGGACTGGATATTAGACTCCCGTGGCCATCTCCCTTGTTAAACACTCTTCTTCAGCAATGAGCATCAAGTGTCTCTGGTGAGAGCACGAGACAAACAACAACACCTAAGATCATCTATCTCCGAGATGGGAGAACCACAGGAAGACAACGTGATCACCACGCAACCCCGAAGGATCAACGACAGACCAAGAGAAAGAGAATCTGGCATAGAAATGCCACTACTGCAACAACCTCGAGGGCAGGAGCCGCTGCCACCAGTACCAAGTGAATTCTACTACGAAAATGTTGCAACAAAGCTGGCCGTGGAAGAAAAAGTGCCTCCAATGTTGGAGTTGGATGGCCCGACTTACAGCATTATTAGTTGGCATTGCTGTACTTCTGGCTATCCTGTACCATTATGGTAGTACGCCCTGGACCGTAACCCATATCAGGGTCCAGTACGCAACAACTAAAACTTTTCAACAGACATGCTGGGGAGTTGAATCAAGAAACACCTACATGATATGGGACCAGAATTCTACAGAAAAATGGGCAAAGATGAAGAACCTAACTCAGCACATGCAGAAGAACAAGTGGCTGCAATACTTGAACAACAGTGGAGAATTTCCAACCGTCACTACCAATCACAACCTGACCACCGGAGCAGAAATCCTTCAAGATCTACAAGTGAGGGATAAAGAGATCATCGTGGCAACCATCTTACGGTTAAAACAAAAAGAGCGAAGAGAAGTAGGCTGCACTTGGATAAGACCTGAACCTGGTGAGCCAGCCTGGTATTGCTCATGGGGATGTAGAGTACTACTGGGCTATCGAGCAGGATATTGGGAAAAAGAAGCTGTTTTTCCAGCATTACCAAGACATGATGTTTGCAGAATGATAATGCCTACCTGGAAACATTGGAGAAATTATAACCTCACCTGTGACAACACCCGCAGCAGAGTGCCGAAAGTGGATACTACATCTACAATAATCCCTCCGTTGAACAAGTTTACCGACATAGAAGCAGGAATATCATACTCCAAACCTACCGTCATCTCACCAGAAGGATCGGTGGGATCCACAAAGATATCACCAACCCAGAGAGGAACTAAATTACTCCCTGCATCGCCAACACAAGATACACAGCGAGTATTAGAACCAAAAGTTAAAAGTATTGATAATGAGATTAGAAAGAGAGCTAAGGAGCTTAATGATTATTGTGTAAAAGAAAAAATAGCAAAATTAGATAGATGTTATTGGAATCGACCTATTGGATGTAAATCTCAAAATTACATGGTGCTTACACCAGTTACTGATTTGATAGACAGGATTGTTTGGAGACAAATACAAGAAGCAAAACATGATGAATGGCTTAACGACACCTTTCCGTGGGTCTGGAGCGTTTCACTGAGACACTTCGAGGGGAATTTTCCAAAAGGATACATGTGGACTGGGCATAGTTTGAAAGGTCCATATAAAGCAAATTTTTATGTGCAAAAACTACCAAAACCTGATGAGCTAAGGTCAGTACCTCAGGATGATTTTGACAAAATTGATCAATGCGTGGCGCATAAAATTTATGTAAGCTTACATGAGACAGAATACCATAGTAGTTTGGCTGCAAGTTCTGGTAAATCCCCCCGATGTCCCATAGACCAAATTAAGATAGACAATTGGCTAAGATGGGTATATAACTGTACGAAGTTATTACAGATTCCAACCATTAAGGGGACCCTTCAAGCCTGGAAGGAAGGACTTAAGCGTAGTGAGGACCTTACCTGGTGGGGAATGGAGAAATCTGAGATTGAAGATTGGGTGTTCCCCTGTTTAGATCAAAGTGATAATTATTGGGTTAGATATCAATACATCGCCACGGTCTACTCCAGAGATAGAGATACATGGTCTGGTTTACTCTGGAGACCAGATCCTTATGTTACGCCACGGCCATGGAAAATGATTTGTAATGAGCTTAACACTACATGCACAATAAGTCTTGCCCGTCAAAATTGTAGAAATGTTCCTGGCTGGGAGGGATATTGTGATGCTTACTATGACGGCGAGTACGACACTTATGGCCATCAAACAGTTTGGGAGAAGAACCGTGCGAACGAATGGATAAGAGCATTTCCACCCAACGTTGGCTGTGCCAAGGCTGTCCTGGGACATGGAATGTCGAAAAGGAGGCAGTGAGCGGCTAGACGAATCTCCTCGCCACCAGCTTAAACAGCCTTTGTGCAGCCCCGCCGGGAAATACCCGCGGAGACACGAAGGTCGGACCCCAGAGACGGAGAGCTGGTCTTATATGAAGCAGGATCTGACAACAGTCAGTCTACGGTCACAGTCCACAGTCACACCCCACGGTCACAGACCACGGTCACAGTCACGTAACCATGGTCACAGTCCACAGTCCATGGTCACAGCCCACAGTCAGTCTACGGTCACAGTCCATGGTCACAGCCCACAGTCACACCCCACGGTCACAGTCCATGGTCACACCACACGGTCACAGTCCACAGTCACACCCTCATGGTTACAGTCCACGGTCATGCCCCATGGTCACAGTCCACAGTCACACCCCCATCGTCACAGTCACGTACCATGGTCACAGTCTACAGTGAAACCCCACGGTCACACCGTCATGGTTACAGTCCACGGTCACACCCCAGGGTCACAGTCCATAGTCACACCCCACGGTCACACCCTCATGGTTACAATCCATGGTCACAGTCCACAGTCACAGTCCACGGTCATGCCCCATGGTCACAGTCCATGGTCACACCCTCATGATTACAGTCCACGGTCACGCCCCATGGTCACACCCCACGGTCATGCCCCATGGTCACACCCCACGGCTACAGTCCATGGTCACAGTCCACAGTCACACCCCACGGTCACACCCTCATGGTTACAATCCATGGTCACAGTCCACGGTCATGCCCCATGGTCACAGTCCACGGTCATGCCCCATGGTCACAGTCCACAGTCACACCGTCATGGTTACAGTCACGTACCATGGTCACAGTCCACAGTCAGTCTATGGTCACCGTCCACAGTCAAACCCCACGGTCACAGCGTCATGGTTACAGTCCATGGTCACAGTCCACAGTCACCCCCATGGTCACAGTCACGTACCATGGTCACAGTCCACAGTCACACCCCCATGGTCACAGTCACGTACCATGGTCACAGTCCACAGTCAAACCCCATGGTCACAGCATCATGGTCACAGTCCACGGTCAGTCCAGTCACACCCCACGGTCACAGTCCACGTTCACACCCTCATGGTCACAGTCCACGGTCACACCCTCGTGGTCACAGTCCACAGTCACCCCCATGGTCACAGTCACGTACCATGGTCACAGTCCACAGTCACACCCCCATGCTCACAGTCACGTACCATGGTCACAGTCCACAGTCAAACCCCATGGTCACAGCATCATGGTCACAGTCCACGTTCACACCCTCATGGTCACAGTCCACGGTCACACCCTCGTGGTCACAGTCCGCAGTCATGTCCCACTGTCACAGTCCACGGTCACACCCTCGTGGTCACAGTCCGCAGTCATGTCCCACTGTCACAGTCCACGGTCATACCCTCGTGGACACAGTCCACGGTCATAATCCACAGTCACAACCTCGTGGTCACAATCCACAGTGACGTACCACGGTTACAGAAGAAGGGCTTTGTGGGGCCATGCGACGGTTTGTCTTCATCTTACGAACACAAAGTGTCTCCTGTAAATCACAAGAACTATATGCAAAAGACTTATGCTTCTTAAAAAGTTTCCTGTCTCATGGTCTCGTTTGTATGTTGGCTGTATGTGGTCTCAACACAAAGTGTTCTCTGAACACACACACAGATTTTTCTCCACAGACCTGTATAAATGGTCTGTACATCTGTAAATAAAGTTCTCCCACACTTCCACTCATCACTCTGGTGTGTTGACTCGTTTCTTCCTCTCCTCTGCACGAACGCACAGCCGAAGGTATGTAGAGGCCACGTGCTTCAGCGTCTCCAGGCAACGCCAGATTTCCACATCGCAGCTCCCAACATCAGCCTCCACAAGGGTAATGTTTGTTTTTGACCTCATCCCTTTTACCGCCCAGCTTAATAATGCTGAGATGAAGGTCATCACAACACTGTGATACTTGGCTACAGGAAGAAGGTACATTCCATGTTAACTCTATAACATTCATAGTTATTCACAGAGGTGGAAAACTCCGGCTTCAGAAAGTAAAAGTCCATCCAAATATTTGTTCCATCTTCCTAATAAACCAACTGATGGTACAACCCCAATTCCAATGAAGTTGGGACGTTGTGTAAAATGTAAATAAAAACAGAATACAATGATTTTCAAATCCTCTTCAACCTATATTCAATTGAATACACCACAAAGACAAGATATTTAATGTTCAAACTGATAAACTTTATTGTTTTTGTGTAAATATTTGCTCATTTTAAAATGGATGCCTGTAACAGGTTTCTAAAAAGCTGGGACAGTGGTATGTTTCCCACTGTGTTACATCACCTTTCCTTCTAACAACACTCAATAAGCGTTTGGGAACTGAGGACATTCATGATTAGATAGAAACAACAAAAGAGTGGGAAAGTTGATAAATTCTCAAAAAACACCTGATTGGAAACAGGCAAGGTTACGTTATTACATGTATGTATGTACATACATTTGGATTACTTGTAATCTGATTACTTTTGGATTACATTTCAAAGTAATCCTACCCAACCTTGTAAACAGGTGAGTGTCATGATTGGGTATAAAAGGAGCATCCCCAAAAGTCTCAGCCGTTCACAAAATACGACAATGGAGACCCCGGAACAACTGAAGTCGGACCTCAAGCAAGAATGGGAAGGAATTCCACCTACAGTCTGTCTGCAGACAAACTGTGCACTCTGATATCTCTGTGCAGAGAACCTGCAGGCCGCGTCTTCACCTCCTCGCTGCGCGCACCCGACGCAGACATTCCTGCATCATCATGACGCCACAGAAAGCAACTCAAAGCAGGTTCGGTGTGAAAGTGGCTTCAGAGATTGTGCTCATGAAGTATTTTGGACCTGTTGGTGCAGTATGACAGTAATAATAAAGAGCTGAAACTTGATTGATTTTTCAGTTTTAGTGTGTTTGACAAACTGCCAGTTTTCTTGTTTACCATATAATAAAACAGTTATAGTCTTTTGATTTTGGATGGGGTTCATCTCGGCCAAGACCTTGGTGAACCCCATCCTGACCAGGTCCACATAAACACGGGTACACCCAAATCAAAAGACTATTATTACCTCCACCAAGGTTATGTTTTCGGTCACGTTTGTTTGTTTGTCAGCAGGATAACTCAAAAAGTTTTGAACAGATTTTGATGAAATTTTGTGGAGTGGTTGGAAATGACAAGAGGAGTGATTAAATGTTAGTGGTGATCCGGATCACGATCCGGATCCAGGAATTTTTAAAAGGATTCTTCACCATTGCGGGATAGGGGGAATTTTGACATTCTAGTTTCTAACTCCACAAAAACAAGGCAGAAAGGCTTGAAAAAAATTAGGGTGTAACATAGTCAAAATGATGATCTGATCCAGAATATGCAAAAATATAGGGAAAATAGAAAATGTGTCAGTGTGAGGTGACAAATGAAGCTAGAGATGCACAACTAACACCAAATTGTAGCTGAATCTTTACTGATTCAGTAAGGTGTCATCAGATTTGATGTAGCTTCAAATGTTATGGAGCTCGATCCAGAAGAAAACCGCCATTACCGAAAAATCATTTTATACAATAACTTTTGAACTAATAAAGACATAAAAGTGATTCCAAGTTCTAGTGGTATGTTTTCATGGTCAAGGATGTCAAATATACAGGAAAGAAAAGTGTATGTATTATAGTTTTGGTTGTAACACTAAATTGTTGACTAGATCACTGAGCCAAGGAGGGAATCTCTTTAGGGTCAGTGACCCTATGGCCTTGTTTGGAGAAGTGTTTCATAAATGTTAAAAAATTTCTATATTTGCAGTTTAGTTGAATAAAAAATTGATTTTTTTTTTCTCGTTTTTGTCTATAAGCGCATGCAATATCAATATCAGTGCTCAGATGACAGTAGCTTCTGGCAAAGGTGCAAGTTGCAATAAACTGTGATGCCAAGCACTAAGGATATATATATGCTATCCAGTCACAGCAGATGAAACTTTTTTTTTTTTTTACTACTGAGCAAACATCGTTAAGACTTTTTTAGCTTCAATGATTCCACAGCGTGTAGATGTTATGTCTCTGGGTTACCACTGATTGTCTGTGGACACAGACCTCCTGTGGTGTTGTAGACCTGGATGGACGTTATGAAGGTTCACCTTCCATCTACCATCACTGTGGTTGTCCTCTGTCCGCTGGATTCAACAGAGACCGATGGCTGGAACACAGCAGGCTGTGGATACATTTCTCTAAAAATCACATCGATTAGCTTTTTTGTAGAAAAGATGAAGCTCCTTGGTCCACTCCTACACATGTACCAGATGCTTTGAATTATGAACTAGAACTAACTCTTAAAATGAAAACCTTTTATACGTTTGCTCAAGTACCACCCCAAAGTGACAGGGCAAACCACTAGGTGGCACTACATCCCAGGTTGAAACCAAGTTACAAAGAAAGGCCTTTGACAAGTTTGTTTTAGTCCTGGTAAAATGATCCAAGTTATGTCAGTCTGCAGTGGTAACTTCACTCTGTCACCAACCAAACATTCTGACTGATGGTTTCAAACCTTCAACCGTCTGGGTGACTCTGTGGAAGGATCATCCGTTACTCTTCAAATGCCGTTTCTGTCAGAAACTCTGAACCAGTTGTGTCCAAAATATTCCAGAAAGGGCCAAGGGGGGAAGGACACCACTGGCTTAAGACAGCTCCTAGTTTGGTCCAACGACGCCCGCGTTTACAGGACCAACATCACAGACATGTGACATTTAATGTCTTAGACCTCAACAGTCTTAAAATCACTCAAACCTTTGAGTTCTTTAATGACAGCACAACGATTAGAGTCGCCACCCAACCAGTAAGCCGCTGTGGTGTGCAGTGAGGGACAAAAAGCAGCAGACAGACAGTTTGCAGCTGATTTATTGTTTCTGTACATGTGATGATGGGGCGGAGCTACATTCCTCCTCACACTCGAGAGGGATACAGCATCTGCAGGGAAAAACAAAAACAGCTCAGTGAACACCTCACCGCTTCAAGCAACATTAAGCAAAATTTATTTAATCAGCGCAGTTCGTTATTGACAGCACAAACACCACATTAGCAAGCAGAAGCTAATGGTTAAATACTGTTCTTGCATCAGGCACAAAGAACTCCAGGAGTAAACTGCTCCTTGTTACCACATCATCACAAGTTCCCAGACGAACAGAGCGCATCACTGCAGCGCTAAATGCCTGCACGTTTGCCTTGCTAAATTCAAATAACCCAACTACAGGGCGAGGCTTACTCTAGCCTGGCTGTCCTCCTCCACCGAGGTTGCAGCTGTCCTATAAAGTGCATCCAGATCTTCTTGCTTTACAGCAGTTAGCATCCAGCCTAACAGCGCATTACTGACTGTGACAGTGCCTCATTCAGATCAGCGCACAGCAGCTCTCAGGTGACATGGTGTCAATGCTGCCATCTTGTATCCACAGGTGGTAATGCAGTATATTTAGATGTAAGTCATGGGGCCAAACAAATAAAAATGTGACGTAATAGTCTTGAAAATCCACTAACCCTAACACCTGAACGTGTCACAAAGAGAACTTCAGTGTACTCAGTCGAGTGCATGAAGCTAAATTCATCCTGATCTGGTTCATCTGAGAATGCTTCTGTGCAGGTTCACAAAAGCTTGTGTCTGACCTCAGGATGAGCCCCGCCCCCTTCTCCTCCTCATGCCTCACCACTACGATGCTCATCCTTAACGTGACCTGGAGCGTCTCACCACTCTGATTCGGTGTCCAATGGCCTTGGCTGGCAGGTTGCTGCTAAACTTGGCTCGGACCATGCCACTGTTGCCATGGGCGCGGGTCACCTTCCCCCAGATGACGCGGGTCTTGTTGGGTTTACCACCTGGTGTCACCGTTTTCCTACAGGAGGAAAAAAAAAAGAAAAAAAAAAAAAGGTGACCGACTGGAAATCTGACTCCATCTGGAGGTAATGCACTCTGTCGGAACTTCAGGATGAATCTGGACAAATTAATTTATCTCGTCACATCTCTATTAACAGATCAGTGACTGAACGGCAGAGCCTTCAAACAAACACACCCTGAAACTATAAATTCTCATCTGTAAGATGGATCCCTCCTCTAGATGACTTGGGAAGCGTCGACTGCGCAGCTCTACCTGGCTAATGTCGACACACCGCAGTTTCTTAAACCCCTGACCGGCCCCAGGCAGTCTTACTTCTTGGCCTTGTAGACGTAAGCGCAACGTTTGCCCAGGTAGAAGTCAACCTCGTCCCGAGTGTAGCATCCCTCCACCTTGAGGAGGGCGGTGTGTTCACGCTGGTTCCTCAGGCCACGCTTGTAGCCGGTGAAGATGGCTTTGCTCCAAAGTCTGAAAAACAGAGACCAAGGAACCATGATCCAACAAAGCCACACAGACACATGAGCCCACCCAGACCCGTGGAGCAAAGACAGCCTCATTCACATCCCCTGAGCTCAGAGACTCCCCCCACACGAGCTGCAGCCCAGTAAGCAGAGAAAAAAGAAAACCTACCCGTGGATGTCTGTGGCTGGAACATTCAAAGTACTTATGGCTGCAAATAAAGGGGAGGGTTGGGATTTGTTAACCTAGGCTGTTTTTACACTCAGGTCAGCCTGTGATCGTGTTTGTGTTCTGTGTTGCACTGATAAGTGAAAAGTTTAATCTCAAAAGATGAAAGAGCCTCGACTGAACTCAGCTTTAACAGTCTCTTCAGAATTCAAAGTTTTCTTCTTCTGTACTAGACAGATTAACAAACTGAAGAAGGCGACCAGCAAAATTAACCAGAATGTAAGCAGACACGTTTTGCCCCAACTACAGTCAAACACGTGAGGCTGACAGATAATTGATCATTTTCACACTGATCAATCTCATAACTGATCTGCTCCAACGACTGATCAGATAAATCAGTGTAGCATGACCATCTATTGATTATTTCATGCCTCAGCCCTCAAATAAAAAGATTAACACTCACGTAACCAATAAGGTGAAAATTTGCCTGGTCTGGAAAAACAAAGATTTTGACCCACAAGGTTTGAAATAGTGACAAGATGCCACAACACACTGACTCACAACTCCAAACACACTATTCAAGGCCCAAACAGCACTGCTGCGTCTACTTGGCAGCGTTTCTCCTAGAATCTTTCAGGCTGCACATACACAAGACACACAGAGCAGGAAATACCCAAAAACTCAAAAGCAGCAAGCACAAAGTAAATACAGAACGTCCACGAAGTATTCACAGCGCTTTATTTTTTACAGATTTTATGTAACAGCCTTATCCAAAATGGAGTAAACTCATTTATTCCTCAAAATTCTGCACACAATACCCCATAATGACAATGTAAAAAAAGTTTGTTTTTTGTTGCAAATTTATTACAAAATAAGTAATTAAATAATAATAATAAAAAAAAATCACGTGTGCATAAAGTATTCACAGTCTTTGCCATGAAGCTCAAAATTGAGCTCAGGTGTCTCCTGTTTCCACTGTTCTTCCCTGAGATGTTTCTCCAGTTTAATTGGAGTGCATCTGGGGTAAATTCAGTTGATTGGGCTTGATCTGGAAAGACAAACACTTGTCTACATATAAGGTCCCACAATTGACTCTTCCTAGAGCTGGCCACCCATCTAACCTGAGCGATCGGGGGAGAAGGACCTTAAGCCCCTTTCACAATGGTGCAAACGTAGAGCTGCGTATTGCGGCGTTGTTTCATTTAAGTACGCCCAAAATGTACGTGTACTCAGCCCTTTTCTGTGTTTGCTGCGTTTGTAGATTTGCTTGCAGCTGCGTGCATTTGCTTTTTAATGCGTGTGCACAATCGCGTGTAGCTCTTGCCGCTATTTAAAACCAATTCAACTCTCAGTTCCCTCCTGCCGGCTGTGCAGAACATCACTGCTCTTGTAAAACAGTGGACTGTATCATGAGGGTTTTACAGTTTCATTACTGCCACATATGTAGCCAAAGCTGCTATTTTGTACCTCTGAGGAAGTGCGCTCAGTTCTCTACTGCACGGTGTGGTGCACGTCACAAACACAGTCATTTAACATTATTTTTTGTCTTGGTAGATCATTTTCATTTTGTTCAGATGCTGCTGAGTCTGGCTGTGGTAAGTAAAGGCTGCTGTGCCTTTTTAAACTTCACACTGACATACAGTGACTGAGCTTTTATTTTATCAAGTCAGTTTATTCAGGTTTGATTAAACACAGCGAGAGCGAGAGATCGACCTGCTGTTTCTGGATTTCTGAGTTGAGGTTCGATTCCCTGTTCTGAGCACGCACATGTCCATCAGTAGATCAGCTGTTCTGATCACAGAGGCGCTGCGGGCTGCGTGATCCTGTTCTCCAGCTGATTCATACACGCAGTTTTTGGATGTGTACATGAGCGCCAAAAAAAAATTAAACATGTTTAACTTCTTCTGTCCTACGCACGTAGCCCTCAACATACTGCTGCGCAGGGGAGCAAAAACTCAACGTAGAGCTGTTAAAAGTGGGCGTAGAGCGGCTCAACTCGGCGTAGACAGTATGGCACAATACGCATCTCTACGCTTGTGCCAGTGTGAAAGGGGCTTTAGTCAGGGAGGTGACCAAGAACCTGATGGTCACTATCAGAGCTCCAGCATTCCTCTGTGGAGAGAGGAGAACCTTCCAGAAGGACAACAATCTCTGCAGCAATCCACCAATCAGGCATGTATGGTGGAGTGGCCAGACGGAAGCCACTCTTTAGTAAAAGGCATATGGCAGCCCACCTGGAGTTTGACAAAAGGCACCTGAAGGACTCTCAGACCCCAGACTGGGGCAGCAGGATAATGACCCTAAGCCAAGATATCAAAGGACTGGTTTCAGGACAACTCTGTGAATGTCCTTGAGTAGCCCAGCCAGAGCCCAGACCTGAATCTGATTGAACATCTCTGGAGAGATCTGAAAATGTCTGTGCACCAACACTCCCCATCCAACCTGATGGAGCTTGAGAGGTGCTGCAAAGAGGAATGGACCAAACTGTCCAAAGACAGGTGCACCAAGCTTGTGACATCATATTGAGACTTGAGGCTGAAATTGCTGCCAAAGGTGCACCAACAAAGTACTGAATAAAAGCTGTGAATACTCACGGACATGTGATTTCTTATTTATTTTTAATAAAGTAAGTCCCTTCGGCTGCTCCCTTGTTTGCACTTGGGGTTTGCCACAGCAAATCCAAGGTGGATCTGCATGTTGAATTGGCACAGGTTTTACGCCAGATGCCCTTCCTGACGCACCTCCACATTACATGGAGAAATGCGGCAGGGGTGGGATTTGAACCCGGAGCCTTCTGAACTGAAACCAAGCGCATTAATCACCACCTCTGCTACTTTTTATTTATTTTTAATAAATTTGCAAAAGTTAAAAAAAAATAAATAAACTTTTCATGTTGTCATTATGGGGTGTTGTGAGTAGACAAATTGAAGCGCTGTGAATAATTTTTGGATGCACTGTGTGTATGTGCGCGTGTAAATAATTCAATTACATTTGTTTCACAAATCTGATTGGTTAATCGTGTGAGATTTCCCACCGTAAAATCTTCGATTGTTTCACATATGATGTTATTACGCCACGCCCCGACCGCCCCATTATTGACGTCTGCGTAACAATGCGCACGGTCAGGCCGCGGAGCAATACATCAAATGTGAAAGCTGAGAGCAGAGCAACGACGATGCCGAAATGGATTAATTTAAGCTACCATACGAAAGTACTGATGTGGATTCTACTTGTGCTTATTCTTTTCCACCATGCACATTTACTTCAATGATGCATTATTATTGTTAACACTTGCCAGAAAACTGTTTTATTATATTGGTGCACATTATATTGCAGTTATGCTGTGGCGTTCCATATGGCTTGGTAGACCTCAATACACTGTCAACTTTAAAACTAGATCTCGGTTCAAAAAAGGTCGGGCACCCCTGTGTCAAGTTGAGCTCAACCACACCGAAGAAAACAGGGCTGTGAAATGAAAATTGTGAAATCCTAGGAAAATTTGCAGGGAGTCTGGGGGGGGGGGGTTCAGCACCCCAGGAGCCAGGGTCTAGGGCCCTGTGGGGCCCCAGAATTAAATGATACTTTTTCAGCATCTCCTGGAAGAACAAATCTCAAAATTGGTGGATATTTAAATGAGCCTACATTCAACCTTTCATTTGACCTGTCAATGATGATGTTGAAATAACAGAATATGACATGGAAGTAGGACCTGGAATGATTTTCCTTTTAATTGTAAAACAAATTATGCATTAATTCAGAACAATTAAACTACAAGAAATTTATGAAGACTGAAAAGACTGTTAGCATTTCAAAAACCACAGCCAAAGCTTGTAGAATATTTGGAAAATCATGGTAAAATATCAATAACATACCTTATAGTAAAAAGTCACTTATATTCTTGTGTAAATTCATGCAGCCTAAATCCATTCAAAGCCACGTCTTTTTTTTTTACAATGAAATAAAGTCAAGATTAGTGAAAAGTCACATAATCTCGTCTAAAATCCTGTTTGAACAGCAAAATGTTTATTTTCCAGGGAGAGAAAAATTCTTACCGTGTTTTCCTGAGGGCACAGTTCACTTTTCCCGTTTCTTTTATCTTTCAGGTGTGTTGATGAAGCCTGTGACGATTCCACGGATTCTTGATCTTATGAGACTTTTTCCAAACAGTCTTTCTCGCCATCTTCTCTCTGTCTGATGTCGCTCCATGACACAGACATGCTGCACAATTCTTCTTTTAAAAACTTGAAAGCTCTAAAAGTTTGGGATGTCCACATGCTAAGTTTAGCTGTGGCGTCGCACAGGAGCCACACAGCGTCACCGCAGCAACCAACCAGTCCTGCTTTACGACAACTGTCGTAACAGCTACGGTTTGAGTGGCATTTTTCCTCCACGAAACTCCGCGGGTCCGAGGAAACTGATTCGTATCTGTGACACACAGATCAGTGTTCGCGGACTTATAAAACTTACACGATGTTGGAAAAAAGACAACGCATTGCGATAAGCATTTTAAAAACTCAGTGATGTTCACGATTATTGATGAGTTTGTGTGCCAAATAAATTCATTCATTCATTAAAGAGTACATCATTAATCCCGCAGATCCGCAGAGTTTTCACAGCCCTGAGAAAAGTAGAAAACCCACATACGTTTTGTCTTTACATGAAAATAAAAATGTGTCTTTTCAGTTTTTATAAAGTAAAGACTTGGCATGTACACACGCTGTCTTTAAAGCAGATTATTGTTGTTAGATGATGGGGAGCTCATCGTGACAAGGAAATGTGCATATGCAGTTGTGCGGTAAAGACAGGCTGATAAACACGATGGGGGATGGCATTAAAGTCCGGGGTAGAGAGAGCAGTTGCATGGTGGAGATCCTCTCGACAGGTAGATCATCAGGACACCAGCGGCAGCAGACCGAGTGTGGACTGGACACAGACACTCCTGACCACTGAACACTTTCTGCCGCGATTTGAAGCTCCAATATGCTGCGTTTGTACGTGCAGCTCTCTTATTGTAACCCGTCAGAAAGTCCCCCTCTAAACTTCACTGAGTAGGCACTTGGACATCAGCCGCGTCAGCCGGCAACGTAGCCTCGCGAGATGACGTCATCAAATTTTCAAGCTCGCGGTTCATATTGTTCCTAAAATGTGGATTGGAGAGGCTGGTTCTGCATGAATTCTACCGGAAATGCCGCTATTTTGATGTAGGAGACCTGCGAATTCTTACGCACTTTGTCTGGTATCAATCCATTCAGATTTTTGAAGTGTGCCTGATTTTCAAATTTAACGTGGATTTCCCATGTTAAATTCACCACCTGCATGACTTCGTAGGTGAGTAAATACCTTTGCTTGGTCTAGTTTATGTAATAAACATCATTTTAGCGAAGTATCATATGAATCTGTGCCTCTGCACTAATATTTTGGATCCCCGCCGGGAGCCATGGTAGCGACGTCCTGCTCTGAAAATAGTTGTCGTCTACTCGCCATGCCCGGAAAATAATTGTTCTATACATGAACATCTGCACATTTTTCAGCCGATAAATGCTTCAGATAAGTTTATCGATATCTTAAAATGTTATTTTCGCGAGGATTTTATTTCAGTTTTGCTTCATTATGAAGGATTGATTGGGGATTTATTTTGTCGAGCATATTTATTTTGGGCAGGCTGGCGCACTGGTATGGTTACTGCTTTCTGATTGGTCGAGCGGAACTATGACGTATTAAAGTGATACCCTCTGATTCTTCCTCTTCTTCTTGGTTGTTGGCAAGCTAGGCATTGTCAGTGCATTGCTGCCCCCTTCAGGTCATAAGACACAGAACACCTATTAAAAGTCAATGAGATAGACACAGCACCCCTAAAGAGTCCTTGCCATGGTTGACAGCCAACATCACGGTGCCCCAAATGCTACTATGGGGTACATTGACCGAAGGTGCGTGCAAAGCAGAACAAGACCCTTGAATGGTTAAAGAAGAAAGACTTTATTGAGCAGAACCGTATTGTCATGTTTGCTGTGAGGAGAGCAAAGCAAGTGAGGAGAATAAGAAGGGAAAGACTACGTGAAAAGGAATACCATGCCAGACAAGAGAAGAAGAAGCAAAAGAAGGAAACCAAACAGAGGAATGCAGTGGAGAAGAAATTGAAAGCAGCTGTAGAACGTGGTGAACTTAGGGATGAGCTGGCATTAGAACTGAGTTTGAGTGAAGAGCAGAGAAAGGTTCTTTGTGACATTTTGAAAAATCCCAAGGGTCTGGTTGATTGCTGTGTTGACCATTTCTGGTTTTCTGAGGAGGACGCATGCAATGTGCTTTATTGTGGAAGGGTGTTGAGAGTGTGGGAAAAGAGAGGCGTGACAACAGTTTGTTTGTCATACTGGAGAGACCATGATGAGGCTGAGGAGGAGTCTGAGGACCATCACATGCCCCTCTTCAAATTCCTGACAGACTACAGCCTGGGTGATCTCGTTTGAATTAGATACAGTATGACTGAAAAATAACCTAGCAGAAGCTTCAAATCAGGTTAGATTGTGAAGTTTTAGTTTCCTCTCATTCTAAGCACCATTTTGATACCCTACATGATATACTTTGGTCCAAGCTAAAATTTGCCGTTCTTTCCTCCAATATGGCCGCCATATGGTGCATAATTAATACTTGAAATGATGTCTTAGTGAATTCCTACATCCATAGTTGTAGAGAATGGTGCTTTGAATGTAAACTCAGAATGTGTTTCTGTTCAATTTTAGTTCAGGTAACCATTTCCGTTAGTGTCAACATTCCACTAATTTGACCTTGACCTTGGGGTCATCAGGGTCACTTGTTGACCCAAAGATCAAAGCAAAATAATTTCCAGATATCCAGTGACCCCCCCCCCCCCTTAAAATTTGATTGGAATATCTTTTAGCACTTAGAAATGGTGTCCATACTAATCTACCTTTCCTTTCAGCCAGCAATTCCTATTATTTGACACAATTTTTTCCTCTATTGTAATGTAAATAAACTTAGAAAATAGGGCACGAAAATGACCCCTTCAAATCTCAATATCTCTGGTGTTATTTATCCGATTTTGACAAATTAGGTGTCATTTTGTTGCATTTTTGGTGCCCTTTCGTCTGATTGCAGGCAGAAGGCCATTTAAACAACTTTGAAAAAATGTCCAAGTGCCTACACTGAGCGGTAAGTTCCGCGTTCTCTGCATGCTTACCTTCCAGGCATCTCGAGTCTGTAGGCTGGTTCAGGCCACCTGCACATCAAAACACACAGAATCAAATACAGATTCTCAGAGTTTAGTTAATATATGCCGCAAAACTTCTGTGGGAGGAGTCAAACGGTGGGGATGATAAATAACCTGGGCATTTAACATCATCACAAACGCTGACGTCACGTTAGCTTGCAGCACGACACAAACTGGAACTAGACGGAGAACAAGCTCTGGATGAAAAACCGGAATAAAAGCACCAAAAGGCAGCGGTACTCGGTGAGCTGGTTGAACCGTACTCACCGAGCCCGAGCCCGAGCCCGAGCCCGAGCCCGGTTCAAGGCAGCCGCACACTGTACCCGCAGCTCCGCTCCATCCGAACTAAATCAGCGCCATCCGCGCCTCTCCACACACACACAGACAATCATCCACAGCACGCCATACCAATCAATCCAGCCTCGCGGCCATGATCAGAAAAAAATGATGTTTTATTGACCATCTTTAACTCTTACCTCCTCTGTGACTGTAACAATGGCGGAAAAAGAAAGCGCAACGGAATGCTGGGAAATTACTGTAAACATGGCTGTCCTGACATGTGCCTGATCAAAAATAAATAAATAAATGAAATAAAATAAAATAAACGTTCTAAACGTCTTTATTCAGAAAATAATACAATTAAAAATAAAATAAAAATAAATTTTTTTTCCTTCAGTGTTTATTATTTTAGTGTCCAAAATAACATTTTATTGAATGATTTCGGACTGACGGTTTCAACACATTACTTTATACATTTTTTGGGGGGGGTATTTTTGGAAGTTGTTTCATTTTTAACTTCTACTTCAACATTTTAATAATTTAGATTTTTTTTTATTTCAATTATCCTTTAATTTGTAAATCGTTTTATTACTTAATAAAATTTGATATACTTTGTTCCTTTTTTCGCTTGACTTAAATATGCATTTTTAATTTAGGTACATTTCATAATTTGTAACTGTTTTTTATTACTCTGTTGTTACAGGTGTAAAATATTTGAACCACTTTGAATCATTCTGCTCGTCAGAAACTGCTTCATTTGGCAAAGCTTCATTTGATAGCGTTTTATTTCTTTATTTTGATCGATTTATTTGTAATTCAGAGTGCCCTTGCTAGAGAAGGCGGTGTTTTTATTGTTGTTGATTCATTTTATTTTATTTGTTATTCATTTTCATGGCTCTGGTTATACGGGTTCAGTCGTCATTATGAATCATGGTTCGGCGTAATGCTCATCCACAGCCAACAAACGTGAGGCTTATTTCATTATTTTGCCTCTTTGCGTTTGCTTTAAAGGATAAATTGAGGCTGGTGGTGACCTAAATTTTAGCTGCTGGACTGGTGTTATCTGGCGTGCAGCAGAAGAAGGTTAGCGACGTGCTAACAGAGTGAGAAAAGCTTCATTTGGATGGGGTAAGTCTTTTATTTGTGTCTTTTCTGGTGAACAGGCTTCTTTCTCTGTGAGTCGCAGAAGGTTAAACTGAATTACTGCTCTGCTGCAGCCTGTCTGTTCGGGCACAAACAGACTTTTGGAGCAGATCGGTCACTTTTTCAGAATCAGAATAGCTTTTTATTCGCCGAGTATTTCTGTTTGAGCTGCACTCTCTCTGTACGACACGAAACACTGATTAATTCACAGTTTTTAAAAAAATGTGCAAATGAAATGTGGCAGCTGTGCCGTGGACTCGGTGGTGAATCCTGCTGGGCTGAAAACAATCAGCAATGGACAGCATTATAAGTTGATCTTGATGTGAGTTTTTTCATTTTCTCCAGTTTATTGTTTGTTTGTTTCAAGGCCGTGGCTGACGGCGAGACTCTGGTGGTAAAACTTGGAACTACTTGTATAAACAAACATACTGCATTCAAGATGTCCATAACTCCTTTAATATTTTTTGATTTTGATTTTTTTTTTATTCGGCCGTGTCCATAACTCTCATTGAATGCAGTATATTTGTTTATACAAGTAGTTCCAAGTTTTACCACAAGTCTTGCAGTGCGAATATAGCCACTTTTTTTAATGCCTCGCCAATGCAAGGCAGTGGGTTTTACCAACAAAGTGAGAAAGAAAATTAAAATCCATCACGACACAACAGGATTTTTGCATCACATCGATCAATATCCATTTATTTCCATAAAATCACAACAAAGTTGCCTCAAGGTGCTTCACACAAAGATCTAAAGGTGCCCTGACACTTGACCACCTGCTTTGTTGTACCACCTGCATGCGCTCTGCTCTGGACACTGCATATGTAAAATAATTGTTTCATAGCAGATTAATCATTTTCTCTGCAACTTGGCTGCTGAAAACAGCTCTAATCGCTTCCTGAATCACAGAGGACTGCTCCAGCAGCAGCCGTATGCACACGCACCCGTGCGCTGAATGAGCTGGAGAAAGCATTTAGAGCCGTCTAAAAAGGTAATTTTGTCATGTTTACATTGTCATGGCTTGGTGAAACAGTTGTATGTTCTTTCCTTCTTGTGTGCAGCTGCAGAAGTATGTTTATGACAGATTTAACATCTCGTTATAATCCTTCAGACAAGCTGTGCTCTGATGCGGCTCGCTGACGCAATCACTCACACTGTTCACTTCTTTACTCCACTTGATAAGCTACATGTAGTGTTGGCGAGCAGATTGCACCACATTGCACGACATTTATGCGTGAGAGATTTTTTTTGAACATTTCAAAATTCTCTTTGCACAATTGCATGTGCCGGTGCCTCTCTCACGTTCAGTCTACACCCGTTAAAGATGAATTTACTCTCCTGCACGACACAGGGCATGCAAGTGTCAGCGCACCTTAACCTTACCAACCCCTAGAGCAAGAACACAGACGATAGTGGTAAGGAACAGTGATGGTGGGAACACGTTACTTAGTAACGTTAATCTAATCTGACTGCTTTTTCAGTAATGAGTAATTTAATGTGTTAATCTTTCCAAATCAGTAATCAGATTAAAGTTACTTCTCCAAGTCACTGCTCATTAGTATTATTTTTGCATTGTGGGTTGATCGCAGCATTAAACTTGGTCTATGGGCAGGGGGTCAGGGTTTGACTGAACTCCACACTTTAAGCGAGCTGCGAGCTTTTCCTCCGCAGTTTTCTGCACCAGCTACGACTCGTCCTCATCTCTCAAAGCGTGGTGACAACAGCACACCTGCACTTAGCTTTTCAAAGACATTAAAGGTCCAGTTTTGAAGCCGTTTTTTACTACAACTACTAATACTACTTATAATAATTTCAACAGCTAAAATGTTTAGAGAGAATTTAAATGTTAGAAAAATGTTAAAAGAATTTAATAGTTACATTTATAAACAATGTAGGTTAGAAACAGATAGTTTTACTGTTACAGTGCTGTCAACAGTTAAATATCATGAAAGATGTCTTTAATTTTTTATAAAACAAGTATTTATTTTATTAAAGTCAAGAAAGGGTGACTATAAAGTCAGTATTGGCAAAACAGGTTATCATTTTCATGTTGAGGTGACGGGGGGGGGGGGGTTGTTGTCGGCAGCTGCTGAAAGTAACTAAAAAAGTAACTAGTAATCTAACTTAGTTACTTTTACAGTTGAGTAACCAGTAACGTAACGAAGTTACATTTTCAAGGAGTAATTAGTAAATGGATTACTTTTTCAAAGTAACTGTGGCACCACTGGTAAAGAGGAACTCAGGGTTTTTTGTAACCCTAATTAAAAAAAATCCGTCCTCGTTTAATAATAATAGAAGGGAAAGTGTGTTTGATTCTTCCCCTCTCCATGTCCATGATCCTTCCTTTTTCCAAAATATTTCAGCAAGTTCCTCTACAGGCGTGTGAGAGGCAATAAATAAATAAATAAATACATAATGATTAAAATGGCTGGGGGTGAAGAGGGCGCAGGTTGGGGGGTCTGGGAGCAAAGCTGAAGGGTTTTAGCCATGCTAATGCTCCCCCGAACCATTTTCAGTGAATTTGTAAGAAGAGTTTGGGAGGATGGAGGCGGCAGTTTATCCAACTCTTTACGAGCTGGACAAAATCTATCTTCATCTGCCAGCAGCTTCTGTTCCCGTGTGAGTCCAAAACTGGAGAGAAGAGGAACAGACACCGCTTTAAAATAAAAACCTTTGAAGCCCCCAAATCCCCTTCATTTTGTACAACTATGGTCATAACAGGCCCAAGTTACACAAACATTTCACAATTTATATCTCTGTTACAGACCGTATGTTATGACGGTACAATCGCATTATAACACAGATATATTATTAATGTCTTTAAACACCTGACTGTGTCATGCTCGGGAATGACACATTAAATGTAACATGTGCTGGTAGAAAAAAAAATTATGAATTGCTCTTGACTTAGATCAGACCTTATCTGGATATCTTATAGCTGACAAAGTGATCAGCAAGTCAAGTTAAAGTTCTTATACAGACGGGCCAAAGACTTGGATTTGCATGTGAGAAAACGTCTTCCATCAGTCTTGATCCAGTGTCACATGGACGGTGCCAGTGCAGCCTGGTATTCTGGCCTGACCAGGCAGACTCAGGGGAGGTTTCAGATTATGCAGAACAAGATCATTGGCTTTCTCCTCTCTGCGCAACCCCAGACCCACAGAGGCCTGGCTGAGTTCAGAATGGTCAATATGCTACCCGGTGAGCTCAGAGTTCTACAATCAAAGTTAAATCATATGTTTAATATAGTCAATAAACAAGCCCCGAACTGCTTGGTCACTTCTTATTAATTTGCCGCTGCACCGTACAATATTAATACTCATGGAGTAGCTTGTCCCTGGTCATTCCTCATGTGAAGATCTGTGGGGCTTCATCCGTCAAGTCCACTGGAGATAAACTATTTAATGGTCCGCCTCATCAAATTAGTGTTTGTGAATCAAAGCCTCTTTTTAAAAACACGGTCAGACAGTTTTTATTCCAAGAGCTGACTCAACAAGAGAATAGTCAATTTATTTATTATTGAGAAAAAATAAAAAATACTATATACTTTTATTTTATTAACTGTTATGGGTTTTATGTATGTATGTATGAATGTATTGGGCCACAATGGAAACAAGCATTTTTTATTTTTTATTTTTTGCTTTTTTGTGTTACGCTGTATTTGATGTATTTATGTATTTACACTCAACAAAAATATAAATGCAACACTTTTGGTTTTGCTCCCATTTTGTATGAGATGAACTCAAAGATCTAAAACTTTTTCCACATACACAATATCACCATTTCCCTCAAATATTGTTCACAAACCAGTCTAAATCTGTGATAGTGAGCACTTCTCCTTTGCTGAGATAATCCATCCCACCTCACAGGTGTGTCATATCAAGATGCTGATTAGACACCATGATTAGTGCACAGGTGTGCCTTAGACTGCCCACAATAAAAGGCCACTCTGAAAGGTGCAGTTTTATCACACAGCACAATGCCACAGATGTCGCAAGATTTGAGGGAGCGTGCAATTGGCATGCTGACAGCAGGAATGTCAACCAGAGCTGTTGCTTGTGTATTGAATGTTCATTTCTCTACCATAAGCCGTCTCCAAAGGTGTTTCAGAGAATTTGGCAGTACATCCAACCAGCCTCACAACCGCAGACCACGTGTAACCACACCAGCCCAGGACCTCCACATCCAGCATGTTCACCCCCAAGATCGTCTGAGACCAGCCACTCGGACAGCTGCTGAAACAATCGGTTTGCATAACCAAAGAATTTCTGCACAAACTGTCAGAAACCGTCTCAGGGAAGCTCATCTGCATGCTCGTTGTCCTCATCGGGGTCTCGACCTGACTCCAGTTCGTCGTCGTAACCTGTGCACTAATCATGGTGTCTAATCAGCATCTTGATATGGCACACCTGTGAGGTGGGATGGATTATCTCAGCAAAGGAGAAGTGCTCACTATCACAGATTTAGACTGGTTTGTGAACAATATTTGAGGGAAATGGTGATATTGTGTATGTGGAAAAAGTTTTAGATCTTTGAGTTCATCTCATACAAAATGGGAGCAAAACCAAAAGTGTTGCGTTTATATTTTTGTTGAGTATATAACATTCATATTATTGGTATGTTTCTGTTCTTTCGGATTTGTGTGTGTGCCGAATAAATCCATTCATTCATTCATTCAGTTTTAAACCACACACGTGGAACCAGCAGCAACCTTTGACCTGACGATCTAAGAGCTTGGGATGAAGAATAAGGTTTCAGCAGGTCAGAGATATACTGAGGAGCTTGACCATGTAAGGCCTTAAAAGTTAAAACTAAAATTTTAAAATGAAACCTAAAATTTTTGTTGAGTGTAGTTAAATAAATAAATAAATAAATATATATATATATATATATATGTATGTATGTATATATATATATATATATATATATATATGTATGTATATATATATATATATATATATATATATATATGTATGTATGTATGTATATATATATATATATATATATATATATATATATATATATATATATATATATATATATATATATATGTATGTATATATATGTATATATATATATATATATATGTATGTATGTATATGTGTATATATATATATATATATATATATATATATATATATATGTATATATATATATATATATATATATATATATATATATATACGAGGTCTATTAGAAAAGAAACTGACCTTTTTATTTTTTTCAAAAAACTATATGGATTTGAATCACGTGTGATTGCGTCAGACAAGCTTGAACCCTCGTGCGCATGAGTGAGTTTTTTCACGCCTGTCGGTTGCGTCATTCGCCTGTGGGCAGGCTTTAGTGAGCACTGGTCCACCCTCCTCGTCGGAATTCCTTTGTCTGACTTCTTCCTGAGAGACTGGCGCTTTGCTTGATCAAAATTTTTTCAGAAACTATAAGGCACATCCAAGTGGACACCATTTGAGAAATTCAGACGGTTTTCGGTGAAAATTTTAAGGGCTGATGAGAGATTATGGAGTGTTACTGTCACTTTAAGGACTGCCCACGGAGCGCCCCGTCAGCCTGTTTCGAGCTGAAAACTTCCAAATTTAAGCCTCTGTTGACCCAGGACTTCGTGAGAGAACAGAGAAGTTTCAGAAGAGGTTGGGATCAGCAGTTTATCCGGTTTATCTTTCGAAGTGTTCACAAAAACTACGACACTGACTTCCCTCCGAAAAGCGAGCTGAGAAAGAGAAAGGTGAGAGAACTAAAATCACAGTTAAGCGGACAGCAGCCGTTTTTCACACAGCTTAATTCAAAAGCAAAGTGTTATGTTTCGGACGCGGTCGGAACACCGACCCAGCGTTTGAAAGGACCCAGCATAAAATAAGCAGAGCAAGGTTCAAAGGATAACAGAATTTAATAAACATAACAGTGAGTGACGTGCTAAACAACTAAAAAGTCCGCGGTCTGGTGAGGTGGAAACACGGTGCGCTCTCAACAGCGCAAATGGTCCGGAGCCACAGCAGTTCGGACCCAGGGACCCCGCCGACACCCCCCAGGTGGCCGCGACAAACCGAGTCTGTGAAGAAAGAAAACATGAGGTGAGTCCAACTCCACACAGAGAGACACAACTCAAAGGTGCACGCAATCAGCAAACACTTCCTGGCTTAAATCTATACATCATCATCTCACTCTGCAGGCATGGAACAACTCAGTTCAAATCTCCACTGCAGCAGAAGCTGATTAGACAATTAGCATAACGTGACAGCTCAATAACACAAGGTGTGAGGGACACCAAATCCACTGTCATTACTTCATAAAAGTCACCAAAACCAAATTACCTCAGGAAGTGTGCTGAAGAGCGTGAGACCTCACCCAATCCTCCTTCACAGACTGTGGCGTCAAACCTGGAGCAGTCTCTGCGTCCGTGATGGTGAGATTGTTCTCCTGACGTCGATCTCACACGTCTGCTCACAAGGTCGAGTCTCTGGCAATCACACACTGTGCATTCAAGGTTTAAATGCAACAATCTCTGATCAAGACAAAATACACCACAGCTGTGAGTCCTGATGACCTGCATGTGAAAACAAGCCTCAGGTGTTCAGGGTGAGGTCCTAATGCTCAGCCACTCAGTCCTGAATGCATACCACCTGGTGGGAGAAACAGAAAACAAAAACCAAGCCAGCCAAACACCCCAACCCACAACACAAAGCATCGGTTCGGGTGTGTCACTCCATCATGAAGCACAAGAAGTCCTTTCAAGATGGAGAGATGATAAAAGACACTTTCGTTGAGGCACCTGACTCCTTGTTTCGGGATTTTAAAAACAAACCAGGTCTGGAGGAGTTTTTGCAAGGAACTGGGTGCCACCGTGAGTCTCTCGTCCGGGTATCACCCCCAGACGAACGGACAGGCAGAGCGGGCCAACCAGGAGTTGGAGCAGGCCATCCGTTGCGTTACCTCCGCTCACCCGACGGCCTGGAGTACCCATCTGGCCTGGATCGAGTACGCCCACAACAGCCAAGTGTCATCTGCCACCGGCCTCTCCCCGTTCGAGGTGTGTTTGGGGTATCAGCCCCCATTGTTCCCGCTTGTGGAGGGTGAGGTCGGTGTGCCCTCGGTCCAGGCCCACCTCAGGAGGTGCCGCCGGGTGTGGCGGACCGCCCGTTCTGCCCTGTTGAAGGCCCGGATGAGGGCCAAGGCCCATGCAGACCGCCGGCGTTCCCCGGCCCCTGCATACCAGCCTGGGCAGGAGGTATGGTTATCAACGAAGGACATCCCCCTTCAAGTGGAGTCACACAAGCTGAAGTTCCGGCTTCTCTCTCACCGGACGTCTCCTATCTTCGAGCCTGCCACACGTCACCTTTTGTTAGATTGATATAACACATTTGTATCTGTCTGTATCACATTGTGCACCTTCACAACATTAAATTGTTACTTTTTGGCTATTCCGTTGTCCCTTCATTAACGCCCCCTGTTGTGGGTCCGTGTCACGACACCTTCCCAACACTCCACAGTGTATCTGTTTGAACAAAGATTTATATTCCCCCATTTTGTACATATTGTTGCCTGTTGTTTACATAAGATTGGAGCCAATTTAGTGCAGTATCTCTTATGCCAATTTTTTTCCAATTTACGAAATAATATGTTGTGGTTAATAGTATCAAACGCCTTTTTTAAGTCAATGAAGCTCGCCATTGTATGTTTCTTTTTATCAATATTATTTGTTATTTCTTCCACTAAATCAATTAAAGCTAAAGTTGTTGATCTATTTTTTCTGAAGCCATACTGGTTATCGTTTAATATCTTGAACTTTTCAATGTATTGAAATAACCGTACTGTATATAGTTTTTCTAAAATTTTTGAGAATTGAGATAACACAGATATAGGTCTATAATTTGAGAATAGATACTTATCTCCACTTTTATATATGGGTGTAATTTTGGCAATCTTCATTTGACTTGGAAACTCTCCATTAATAAATTATAAGTTATAGATATGACTTAGAGGTTTTGCAATTTCATTAATGACTTGCTTAATTATTGTAGTGTCCAACTTATTGCAATCTAATGATTCTTTTTGCCTTCAATTCATTAACAGTGTTTATTATTTCCATTTCATCTGTTGCTGATAGAAAGAATGAATTTGAGTTTGCTTGTTCAGCACCTGTTTCTGAGGCTGAATATGGCATTTTTATTTCAGCTGCCAATTCTGGCCCTGTATTGACAAAATAATGATTAAATGCATTTACTAGCTCTTCGTTGTTATAGATTTTTTTATCACTGTCAATGAAATAGTCCGGCAAATTACTACGGTTCTCCTTTTTCCCGATGACACTATTTATTACATTCCAGAGGCCTTTAATATTTCCCTTGTTTTGTTCTAGTTGTGTTTTATAATACATTTTTTTTTTTTTACAATTTCTTAATACACATTTCAACTTATTTTTATATATTTTATATTTATTTTCTGTTTCAGTTCTTTCTTTAATAAATACCCTGTAAAGCCAGTTTTTCTTTTTACAGGCATTAATTAAACTACTTGTCATCCATGGGTTGGTTTTAGCTTGTTGTTTGATTTGAATTGATTTCACAGGGCAACATTGATCATAGAGAGTCAAAACTTTATTCAGAAAAGTGTTATAAGCCGAGTTAACCTCAGTTTCATCTAATATTACTTTCCATTCTTGTTTTAATAGACTTTGTTTGAATATCATTATTGATTCATTTGTTTTTACTCTTATAAAATTAGTAATCTTAATATTTTTCTTAACTTTCCTATAGTTATAACTTATTTTCATAGTTACAAATACTGGTAAGTGGTCACTTATATCGTTTATTAATATGCCACTGGAAATGTCATTGTTTAATATGTTAGTGAAAATATTATCAATTAGTGATGAACTCTGTGCAGTGATTCTGGTTGGTTTAGTTATTTTTGGATGGAATGACAAGCTATACATAGTATTTGTAAAATTTTCCGTAAGCTTATGTGTACTCATTTTTAATAAATCTATGTTAAAATCCCCACATATAAAAACATCTTTATGTTCCATTTTCGTATAAAAATTATGCATTAGTTCCGTAAACATTTCAATACTTGATCCAGGAGATCTATAAACACACACAAACTTTGTACCAAGTCAAAATAGTTTGTAAGTTTTATAAAAGAATTATAAGATGTCATGTGGCGGCCTAGTTTGGGACCTCTGCAACAAATGCAGCGTTTTTGCTTGAAAGGGAGCTAAATTGACCTCATACGTCTGCTCAGTTTGCCTTGCTTCCCCCTGGAGGGAAGAATACTTTTCACGGGCAGACCAAAAATGCCTACGCAACAGAAACTCGCACTACGTCGCCAAGATGGAGCTACTGCTAACAAGGAAAACTCAGCTAAGGCTAGCAACATGGTGCTAATAGACTCTGACTTTTCTCCATTACCTATGACAAATACTCGCAACAGCACAACAGACCAAATGGCTAAGGACATTGCTAAGATCTATACATTGCTTAAAGAAACCTCTGAAACGCAGGAGAGTAAGCTCAACCGTATACAGACCGCGATGTGTGCTGTGGAAACTAAGCTAATGGACTTAGCCACTCGCTTGGAAGATGCTGAGTCTCATATAGACTTTCTCAAGGATGCTAACAGGGTGCTTCAAACTAACCCCCCAGCTGCACAGGCAGAAGTGGAGACCCTGCACCTGAAAGTGGACGATTTGGAGAACAGATGCTGACAGAATAGTCTGCGCTTTGACGGATTCCCGGAGGGCTCTGAGGGTTCTGATATTCTCGCATTTATGTGCTCAACTATTCTGGAGCTCCTGATGACAGACCTCCCTGGAGGCCTGAAGATTGATCATGCACATCGGAACCTGGGTAAGTGCAAACTGGATGGCCAGCCACTTATTATCGTTCACTTGCTACGGTTTGAGGACCAGGAATGGATTGTGGATACTGCGCATAAAGTGGGAAAGCTACACTGGAATGGGCACCACATGATCTTCCTGGATTATTCAAAGCTGGTTACGGACAAGCGGGCGGCATTTAGCCAGTACAGACAACTACTGCGCGAGAAGAAACTTGCATTCTCGCTAATGTTTCCAGCGGTGTTCTCAGGATGACGGAAGGTAAACGTGAATTCACTGATCCCAAAAAGCACTGAGCTACATTCAGTCTCTGCCTGATCAGAGCCGTGAGTGATCACAGATACAGTGCCAAGTCGGACTTTGACTTTATTTCTCTCTGCACTATTTCAGTTAGTACAGCGGCTTTGTGTCTCACCTACTACTCACGATGTCCGTTGATAGTCGGGGCTCTCTAAATTTGATGCCCTGGAATATTAAAGGTGTTAATCACCCAGTTAAGTGAGAGAAGATTATGACTTTTATAAAATCTAAAAAAGTTGATATAGCTCTACTTGAGGAATCTCACCTTGAAATGAGGGAATCAAAGAAACTGCAGGGATGGGGTAGGCCGTGCCTTTGCTTGTTGCGGAAATAGCCAGAGCAGAGGCGTGTCAAATTTTTTTTTACTTAGTTTTTATTTGATTTTATCATCATAATACAGTGCATTCATTTCAACATCTCAGCAAGTTTTTTTTTTTCATAGCTATTTACAGGACCGACTCAACCCAGGGAAGAAAAAAAACGAAAAGGCCACTTCATTATACTTGTTTATAGGGCCACACCCCGGTCAGAGACAGGGCGCTGGCATCTTGTCACAGAGTAGAATTAACTAGTCACACAGTTATTGTATCAGTAAAGGCAGCACTGGTTCCCATCTTTTCGTAAAGGTGGTTTTCTGAAGTCTTAGTGAGAATGTGATCTGCTCCATCTGATAAATGTCCCAAACTTTTTGAATCCATGTGTTGTATGAGAGGGGCTCTGGTTTCAGCCATCTAATAGTTATGGACTTCAGGGCAGCAGTGGTTAAAATATTCAGGAGATATTTATGTGCCCTTGTGTCCAGGCCCTCAGGTATTACTCCGAGGACTGCCACTGCGAATTTTTGTGGAATATTCATTTTAAAAACCTCCTTCAAAGCATTGAACACCTCCCTCCAAAAAAATCCTTATATTTTCTCCACAGTTCCTCCAGCATGTACTGGGATGCCGTGGACCCATCTTGGACATTACTGCTGGGGTTTTAAAATATCTACTAGTAACTATCTTCCATTTGAATTCCCTCCATGTGTTGGAGTTAGTAACTAAGTGTGCCTCAGTGCACACAGTCTGCCATTCATCCTGAGATATGTCCACATTCACCTTCGTCTCCCATCTCTCTTTGATATGTGATAAATTGTTTTGATTGATAGATGACATTATATTGTATCATTTTGAAATTACTTTCTTTTTTCACCTCCAGTTTGAAACTTTATCAAATACTGTTCTAAGAGTGTGGGATGTAAGATTTTGGTCCCTGTGAGCTGTCAAAAACGTTCTGACCTGCATCTAAAAAAATTTGCATTAGGGAGATCAGATTAATTTTTCAGCTGTTCGAATGTTTTAAGTATGCCACAGTCAAACAGTTGGTGAAGGTAAATCAATCCCTTCTCTGACCATTTTTTAAAACTACTGTTAAGATTGTTCGGTGTAAAAGTCTTCATATATCCAGTACTTGTTAGAGACAAGATTGACTTTGGCAGCTTAAAGGCACATTTTATTTTACCCCATATTTTAAGAGTTACTTTCGTCCAGTCTGACATCCTTCCAGAGGGGGTGTCTATGAAAGGTATGAATTCTAGAGGGGCGTCACATAATTGTTTTTCAATATTGACCCATCTTGTGCTTGTTTTATCTTGAATCCAGTCTGTGAGGGGTTTCATTTGTGCAGCCCAGAAGTATCATTTTAAATTTGGTAACTTAAGGCCCCCATTGGACTTAGGTTGATGTAAGCTTTTAAGTCTAATTCTTGGTCGCTTATTTTGCCAGATAAACTTTGAAAGCATTTTGTCCCAGTTTTCAAAAGAGAGCTTGGGAATATCTACAGGAAGCATTTGGAATAGATGAAGAAGTCAGGGCAGAACATTCACACGGATACTTTCAATGTGGCCGAACAGAGAAAGAGGGAGCCCTGCCCATTGGTCCAAGTCACCTTTTGTGCACTGAATTATTTTAGCATAATTTGAGTCATACAGGTCTTGTAGGGATAACGGGATGAATATACCAAGGTATTTAAGACCTTCCCTGGGCCACTTAAATCCAGTGAGATGTTTTACACTTTGAGATATTTTACCATTGACGTCCATAGCCTCCGTTTTATCCATAATTTACCTTGTATCCAGAATAATATCCAAATTCACTGATAAGTGTCTTAAGATGTGGTATAGTTGATGTCAATTCTGTGAAGTATAACAGTACATCATCTGCATAGAGTGATATTTTATGTTCCTCATTAAATATCGTAATTCCTTTTATGTTATCATTATCTGTAATGAGTAGGGCAAGAGGTTCAATGCTGATGGCGAATAAAAGTGGTGAGAGAGAACAGCCCTGCCTGTAGCCGCGTTCCAGTTTGAATCTCTGTGATGTATAGCCGTTGACTTTAACAGAGGCCTGTGGGTTTGAATAGAGAGTTTGTATCTAATTTATAAAGTTAGGACCGAATCCAAAGCGTTTTAAGGTTTGAAATAAAAATGGCCAAGACACACGATCGAATGCTTTTTGAGCAAATTATCCCCATAGTATCTTCCTGTGATGAACCCAGTTTGGTCTGGATCATGGGTGGGCAATCATGTGCCATGAAGGGCCAAAGCACTGCAGGTTTTCCTTGCTACCAGTCACCTCAGCAGGTGATTTCATTAATGGTCAGGTGTTTCAGCAGGTAATTTCAAGAAGACCAGGTGTTTATATTCAAGAGAAGCTCATCAGCAACCCACCTGCTGAGGTGATTGGTTGCAAGGAAAACCTGCAGTGTCTCGGCCCTCGTTGCCCACCCCTGGTCTGGATGAATGATTTGAGTTATCTGATTTACCCGTTTAGCTCGAATTGCAGTCAGAATCCGCACATCTCCATTTAACAAGGATATTGGCCTGTAAGTGTTGGGAAAGTGTAGTGACACGGACCCACAACAGGGGGCGCAAATGAACGGTCAATAGATGAGCCAAAAAGTAACAATTTAATGTTGTGAATGTGCACAACGAACATACAGACAATCACAGAATATCATAACAGTCAATACACAGAGGTGACGTGTGGGCAGGCTCGAGGATAGAAGACGTCTGTCCTGAGAAGAGCCGGAACCACACGATTTCCGCCGCCCCAGAACCTGGTGAATACTGGAGCCGCCAAGTCCCGAATTCCCAGGTGATCACCGTCCCCGACTGTCGGATCTGGTACTGCTGGCGAAGAACAAAGACAGTCAAGTGTGGGTGTGTGTACACCCAGTAACAACAACGGTGGGAATGCCACCTCCACCTCTCATTCAATATGTTGCAGCGGTCTCAGCTGAAAAGGAGCGCCGTCTTGCACAGCCTCCTCACAAACGACCGGTTCTCCTGCAAATTCTCACAATAACAGAGTTACAAATCTCACAAAAAGGCTGAGAGTATTACCTCCTATGAAGTATGATATCTCGGCAACGAGGTGGAGATGACGTCTGGTCTTTTATGGAGTGAGATGATGTTGAGTAGATGGGTGACAGCTGTCAAGAGGTAATGAGCGACAGCTGTCACCCCCGGCTGTGTCCATGGCGGCAGCGCCCTCTCGTGCCTGAAGCCCGCACTTCAGGCAGGGCGCCCTCTGGTGGTGGGCCAGCAGTACCTCCTCTTCTGGCGGCCCACACAACAGTAAGACTGGCATTCAGTCATAGCTTTGCCTTCTTTGTGTATTACCACTATGGTTGCATCTGTCCAGGACGGTGCCCCTGTTTTAGAATACAGTGCATAGTGATAAGCTTTTAACAAAAGGGGAGACAATAAATCACAAAACGTTTTATAAAATTCATTCACATAGCCATCTAGCCCCGGACTTTTATTATTTTTTTAATGGGGATATCACCTGCTTAACCTACCACTCTTGAATTGGTTCATCTAATTTCTTAGCTGTTTCTTCTGTCGGTTCTGTCAATTTTATATTTTTAAGAAAATCTGCCAATTTATCATCAGTGCAGGTGTCTGTATTCTCATAAAGCGATTTAAAAAACTTGCGAAAGATTCTGCTATTTTCTTGGGATTTGTAACAACAGTGCTTTGTAATTTTATTTTTTGGACTATGTTAGATGACTTTTGTTTACTTAATTGGAAGGCTAATCTACTTGCTCTATTACCATGCTCATAGTATTTTTGGTTGGTAAATCTCAAATTTCCCTCAATCTTGTCTGATAGTAAACCATCTAGTTCTCTACGAGTTGCATTTAATTGTTTTAATAAAATGTTTGATGGAGATTGTTTATGACTGTACTCTAATTCTTTTATTTTCCAATTCACGCTGTTTGGCCTCCTTCTGCCTTTTCCGAGCACATGTAAATGAAATAATACAGCCCCTAAGAAAAGCTTTAGCACAATCCCATAAAATAAGGGGAGATGTTTTAGGTGAATTATTAGTATCTATACAATTTTTTAGTTCTGTTTTAATGTTCATTCGGCTACTCCCAGTTTTGTTCAGGGTCGCCACAGTGGATAAAGCCCAATACGCATTGGTAATTGGCACAAGTTTTACGCCGGATTCCCTTCCTGACGCAACTCCAGTTTTACCCGGAGAAACACACACAGCTGCTGGTGTTCCAGAGAGGTCTCCCATCCAAGTACTAACCAGATGCTGCTCTGCTTAGCCTCTGAGATCTGACGGGATCAGGCTGACACAGAGCAGACCGGCTGCCTAAAAAGACTAAATTCTCTGTCATTTAAGAAGGAGACATTTAGTCTCCATTGTTTGGAGGATGGACTGTGACCTGTATCCCACTTTAACTCCAGTGGTGGGCACAGATAACCAAAAAATTAACTTCAATAACAGATAATCAGATAACTGAAAAGTTATCTTAGATAAAGATAAAACAATAAACCACCCAAAAATTTATCGGAAGTTACAGATAACCGATAAAAGATAAATTCTAATATTATCTCTGGCACATTTACAACTGCTAGTAAAACAAATTTAATAGCTTCTAATAATATTAAAAATAACAACAGACCCAAACAATAAGACCATACTTTTTTCTTTCAACCGTCTGCCCCTGCTGGAAGCTCTACAGTGCTCCGAGCACAGACAGAGGCACCCCGAGACCCAAACAATGAGACCACACTTTTTTCTTTCAACATTCGGTCCCTGCTGGAAGCTCTTGTTTATTACAGCCCTCCCAGCACAGAGGCACTCTAAGACCAGCCGTAAAGCCAGCCCTGTATCAATTATAAAGGTCCGGTCATGCGGAGGTCTTGAAAAATAAAGTCATATTGACTTATGGTTTTGATTTATAAATAACATTAATACCGATAGAATAACTCCATTAATGTCAATTCTGTCATTTGTACAAAGTTAAAATATAACATATATCTTTTAATGTTGAATAATGCACTAATTCTGGGGTTTTGTAACAAAGAGACAGATCGCAAAGGATTCTGGGTAAAGGTGCCTGCTAAACACTGATTGGTTCAGTCATTCATTATGTAAACCAACACGTTAATGTGACGTCTGTTGTGTGTTGGTGTTTAAATGTGCGTTTGTAAAATATTCCATTTTTTTATTTGTAAAAACAGGCATTTTTACGGAGCTCTGGAAGTGTCATCGCAAATTTTTTTGCATGTTTTTTTTTTTGCATTATTTTTTTCATTTTTTTGCATTCTCTCTTTACAACATTCATTTGATGTTGTAAAACATACTTTACACTGTGCGAGATGATTTTTCATGCAGGAATTTTTTGGACCAAGTTTCAGGTTAATCGTGCGTCCTGCATCGTGTAGTGTTCATGGAGTATCAAGCTGCGGTCAACATCTGTCAACATAAGTGTAGCTTATTCGTAGCTTTGGAGGCCAGGCTGGGCGAATTGGAGACTCGGCTCCGCACCGTGGAAAATTCTACAGCTAGCCAGGCCCCTGTAGTTGGTGCGGACCAAGGTAGCTTAGCCGCCGTTAGTTTCCCTCTGGCAGATCCCGAGCAGCCGGGAAAGCAGGCCGACTGGGTGACTGTGAGGAGGAAGCGTAGTCCTAAACAGAAGCCCCGTGTACACCGTCAACCCGTTCACATCTCTAACCGTTTTTCCCCACTCGGCGACACACCCGCCAAGGAACAAACTCTGGTTATTGGCGACTCTGTTTTGAGAAATGTGAAGTTAGCAACACCAGCAACCATAGTCAATTGTCTTCCGGGGGCCAGAGCAGGCGACATTGAAGGAAATTTGAAACTGCTGGCTAAGGCTAAGCGTAAATTTGGTAAGATTGTAATTCACGTCGGCAGTAATGACACCCGGTTACGCCAATCGGAGGTCACTAAAATTAACATTGAATCGGTGTGTAACTTTGCAAAAACAATGTCGGACTCTGTAGTTTTCTCTGGGCCCCTCCCCAATCGGACCGGGAGTGACATGTTTAGCTGCATGTTCTCCTTGAATTGCTGGCTGTCTGAGTGGTGTCCAAAAAATGAGGTGGGCTTCATAGATAATTGGCAAAGCTTCTGGGGAAAACCTGGTCTTGTTAGGATGGAGCAGCTCTCATTTCTAGAAATCTGGCCAATTTTCTTAAATCCTCCAAACCATGACTATCCAGGGTTGGGACCAGGAAGCAGAGTTGTAGTCTTACACACCTCTCTGCAGCTTCTCTCCCCCTGCCATCCCCTCATTACCCCATCCCCGTAGAGACGGTGCCTGCTCCCAGACCACCAATAACCAGCAAAAAATCTATTTAAGCATAAAAATTCAAAAAGAAAAAATAATATAGCACCTTCAACTGCACCACAGACTAAAACACTTAAATGTGGTCTATTAAACATTAGGTCTCTCTCTTCTAAGTCCCTGTTAGTAAATGATATAATAATTGATCAACATATTGATTTATTCTGCCTTACAGAAACCTGGTTACAGCAGGATGAATATGGTAGTTTAAATGAGTCAACACCCCCGAGTCACACTAACTGCCAGAACGCTCGTAGCACGGGCCGAGGCGGAGGATTAGTAGCAATCTTCCATTCCAGCTTATTAATTAATCAAAAACCCAGACAGAGCTTTAATTCATTTGAAAGCTTGACTCTTAGTCTTGTCCATCCAAATTGGAAGTCCCAAAAACCAGTTTTATTTGTTATTATCTATCGTCCTCCTGGTCGTTACTGTGAGTTTCTCTGTGAATTTTCAGACCTTTTGTCTGACTTAGTGCTTAGCTCAGATAAGATAATTATAGTGGGCGATTTTAACATCCACACAGATGCTGAGAATGACAGCCTCAACACTGCATTTAATCTATTATTAGACTCAATTGGCTTTGCTCAAAATGTAAATGAGTCCACCCACCACTTTAATCATATCTTAGATCTTGTTCTGACTTATGGTATGGAAATTGAAAACTTAACAGTATTCCCTGAAAACTCCCTTCTGTCTGATCATTTCTTAATAACATTTACATTTACTCTGATGGACTACCCAGCAGTGGGGAATAAGTTTCATTACACTAGAAGTCTTTCAGAAAGCGCTGTAACTAGGTTTAAGGATATGATTCCTTCTTTATGTTCTCTAATGCCATATACCAACACAGTGCAGAGTAGCTACCTAAACTCTGTAAGTGAGATAGAGTATCTCGTCAATAGTTTTACATCCTCATTGAAGACAACTTTGGATGCTGTAGCTCCTCTGAAAAAGAGAGCTTTAAATCAGAAGTGCCTGACTCCGTGGTATAACTCACAAACTCGCAGCTTAAAGCAGATAACCCGTAAGTTGGAGAGGAAATGGCATCTCACTAATTTAGAAGATCTTCACTTAGCCTGGAAAAAGAGTCTGTTGCTCTATAAAAAAAGCCCTCCATAAAGCTAGGACATCTTACTACTCATCACTAATTGAAGAAAATAAGAACAACCCCAGGTTTCTTTTCAGCACTGTAGCCAGGCTGACAAAGAGTCAGAGCTCTATTGAGCCGAGTATTCCTTTAACTTTAGCTAGTAATGACTTCATGACTTTCTTTGCTAATAAAATTTTAACTATTAGAGAAAAAAATCACTCATAACCATCCCAAAGACGTACAGTTATCTTTGGCTGCTTTCAGTGATGCTGGTATTTGGTTAGACTCTTTCTCTCAGATTGTTCTGAGTTATTTTCATTAGTTACTTCATCCAAACCATCAACATGTCTATTAGACCCCATTCCTACCAGGCTGCTCAAGGAAGCCCTACCATTATTTAATGCTTCGATCTTAAATATGATCAATCTATCTTTATTAGTTGGCTATGTACCACAGGCTTTTAAGGTGGCAGTAATTAAACCATTACTTAAAAAGCCATCACTTGACCCAGCTATCTTAGCTAATTATAGGCCAATCTCCAACCTTCCTTTTCTCTCAAAAATTCTTGAAAGGGTAGTTGTAAAACAGCTAACTGATCATCTGCAGAGGAATGGTCTATTTGAAGAGTTTCAGTCAGGTTTTAGAATTCATCATAGTACAGAAACAGCATTAGTGAAGGTTACAAATGATCTTCTTATGGCCTCAGACAGTGGACTCATCTCTGTGCTTGTTCTGTTAGACCTCAGTGCTGCTTTTGATACTGTTGACCATAAAATTTTATTACAGAGATTAGAGCATGCCATAGGTATTAAAGGCACTGTGCTGCGGTGGTTTGAATCATATTTATCTAATAGATTACAATTTGTTCATGTAAATGGGGAATCTTCTTCACAGACTAAGGTTAATTATGGAGTTCCACAAGGTTCTGTGCTAGGACCAATTTTATTCACTTTATACATGCTTCCCTTAGGCAGTATTATTAGACGGCATTGCTTAAATTTTCATTGTTACGCAGATGATACCCAGCTTTATCTATCCATGAAGCCAGAGGACACACACCAATTGGTTAAACTGCAGGATTGTCTTACAGACATAAAGACATGGATGACCTCTAATTTCCTGCTTTTAAACTCAGATAAAACTGAAGTTATTGTACTTGGTCCCACAAATCTTAGAAACGTGGTGTCTAACCAGATCCTTACTCTGGATGGCATTACCCTGACCTCTAGTAATACTGTGAGAAATCTTGGAGTCATTTTTGATCAGGATATGTCATTCAAAGCGCATATTAAACAAATATGTAGGACTGCTTTTTTGCATTTACGCAATATCTCTAAAATGAGAAAGGTCTTGTCTCAGAGTGATGCTGAAAAACTAATTCATGCATTTATTTCCTCTAGGCTGGACTATTGTAATTCATTATTATCAGGTTGTCCTAAAAGTTCCCTGAAAAGCCTTCAGTTAATTCAAAATGCTGCAGCTAGAGTACTGACGGGGACTAGAAGGAGAGAGCATATTTCACCCATATTGGCCTCTCTTCATTGGCTTCCTGTTAATTCTAGAATAGAATTTAAAATTCTTCTTCTTACTTATAAGGTTTTGAATAATCAGGTCCCATCTTATCTTAGGGACCTCATAGTACCATATCACCCCAATAGAGCGCTTCGCTCTCAGACTGCAGGCTTACTTGTAGTTCCTAGGGTTTGTAAGAGTAGAATGGGAGGCAGAGCCTTCAGCTTTCAGGCTCCTCTCCTGTGGAACCAGCTCCCAATTCGGATCAGGGAGACAGACACCCTCTCTACTTTTAAGATTAGGCTTAAAACTTTCCTTTTTGCTAAAGCTTATAGTTAGGGCTGGATCAGGTGACCCTGAACCATCCCTTAGTTATGCTGCTATAGACTTAGACTGCTGGGGGGTTCCCATGATGCACTGAGTGTTTCTTTCTCTTTTTGCTCTGTATGCACCATTCTGCATTTAATCATTAGTGATTGATCTCTGCTCCCCTCCACAGCATGTCGTTTTCCTGGTTCTCTCCCTCAGCCCCAACCAGTCCCAGCAGAAGACTGCCCTTCCCTGAGCCTGGTTCTGCTGGAGGTTTCTTCCTGTTAAAAGGGAGTTTTTCCTTCCCACTGTCGCCAAGTGCTTGCTCACAGGGGGTCGTTTTGACCGTTGGGGTTTTTACGTAATTATTGTATGGCCTTGCCTTACAATATAAAGCGCCTTGGGGCAACTGTTTGTTGTGATTTGGCGCTATATAAATAAAATTGATTGATTGATCTGACGACCACCTCCTGATCGCCGATCGTATGGTCGAATGAGAATCAAACCGTCGTGAGGTTATCCTGCTGCTGAAAGCTACAAGCAGCATCTAACCATTTGCACTGTGCCTGTGCAAACACTGCAGAGCTGTCTTGTAATAATGTTGTTATTATTATTATTATTATTATTATGCAGTTTTGTTTTTAAACTTCATTTGTAAAAAAAAAAAAAAAAAGCCATTTGCAAAGCAAAAATTTTATTTGACAATCATCTTTCTTTCTTTCTTTAATATTTATTTCAGTCATTTAAAAGAAAAAAAAAACAGAAAAAACAGAAATAAAGCATCACAATCACCAGAATGAAAAGGAGCAGAGAGAACAAGAAGTCTTATATCCGACATAACCGGGGTCAAAATAAATAGAACACTGCCATCTACTGGTTCCCAGACACTGCCATGAACACTACTGGCCAGTAGATGCTAGATGGCAGTAGAGGCTTTCAAAACAAATTCTAGATAATCCCTGTCTGTTCACATTTAAAATGCGTGGAATTTAACAAACGCAATTAAAAAATCAACGTCTATAAACGCAGAGAATATATACAAGAGAGTTTTAGGCACTAGAGTTTAATGCTGTTGTCCTTGGAGCCTGAACAGAGTGTCTGAAATGCATTTGTCCTGTCGTGACGTACTGAGATTACATCATCCTACCCATAATGCACTACGGAGCAGAGCATGTGCTCACAAAACCTTAAAAATTAACACATTACTTTAAAACTAAAACATATATCTGATATTTTTACTTTATACAACTTCAGACATGACAGTAATTTTAAATAACTTGTCCAAAATTAGTTTGGTTAAAATTTGAACCATAAGTTAAAGATGTATGCCTCTGGATGACTTGGGTCATATTGCCAGCATATCAGTATGGTGTTAAAGGAAATGTTTTTTTTTCTTTTTGGGGCTGTTTTTCCTTTGTCTGCAGAGGATTGAGATGCTTTTTATACAAGCAGTTCTCTTCTGTTTGCAAAGGTTATAACTGTGCGTCTGGTACAAAACTTTTAATAGGTGGGTGCTGAACTAATTTTAAAAATGCTTGTCGCTGTTCAGCTTTGTTTATTTTGTTTATCGGTTTAAAAGATAATTAGTCCGATGATGGTCTTTAAAGTTATCTTAAAAGATATTCCGATAATGAAAACGTTATCTTCGATAATTGTCTGTTATCGGATTATCGGAACTGTGCCCACCACTGTTTAACTCCAAGGGAGCATGATCAGATAGTGTAATAGGATGTATTTTAATGTCTGATATTCTATGCTGGTCTTTTTTAGGGGTGAAAAAATAATCAATTCTTGAATATGATGCATGACTGCTTGAGTAGAAAGTGAAGTTCCTGCTTCCAGGATATCTGCACCTCCATAAATCTACAAGACCAGACTCTGTGCATTGGTATTTAAGCATTTTACTCATTTGGGAAAGGGCAGTTTTGCAGGGGGGTTGTCGGTCTACCCTATTTGACATCACACAGTTAAAGTTGCCCCCATTAAAATAAGTCCGGTACTGTACTGTAACAGCTTGTTTAAAAGCATTTTCATAAAGCTTGGGTCATCTTCATTTGGTACATATACGTTAATGAGGGATACTTCTATGCCATCAATCAATCCATTAAGTATTATACGAGGTCTGTTAGAAAAGTATCCGACCTTTTTATTTTTTTCAAAAACCATATGGATTTGAATCATGTGTGATTGCATCAGTGTGATTGCATGAGTTTTTTCACGCCTGTCAGTTGCGTCATTCGCCTGTGAGCAGGCTTTGTGTGAGCAGTGGTCCACCCCTCTCGTCGGATTTTTATTGCGAATAAATGTCTGAACGATTTGGATTCCGCTCCTGTTTCCATGACAAAAACTCCTGTAACAGTGGAATTGTTGGGAAAGTGTAGTGACACAGACCCACAACAGGGGGCGTAAATGAACGGACAATGGATAAGCCAAAATTGTTATGTGTCGGATGCAGCCCGGAAAACCGACCAGCGTTTGAAGGACCCAGTATAAAATAAGCAGAGCACGTTACAAAGGATAACAGAGTTTAATGAACATAACAGTGCTGTGAAAAAAGTGCGCGGTCTGGCGTGGTGGTTTTGCGGTGCGCTCCCAGCAGCGCTAACGGTCCGGAGCCAGAACCAATTCGGACCCAAGGACCCCGCCGACACCTCCCAGGTGGCCGCGACAAATCGAGTCTGTGAAAGAAGGAATCATTATGTGAGTCCACACTCAACACACAGAGAGAACGCTCAAAGGTGCACAAACAGCAAACACTTCCTGGCTTAATTACTAATCAGCTTCCCACCCTGCAGGCATGGAACACCCAGTTCACAAAGCTGATTACACGACCAACATACAGCTCAATATAATAAGGTGTGAGGGACACCACATTTACTGACTGTATAAATGTTAGTCACAAAATCTAACGTACCTCAGGAAGTGTGCTGACGAGCGTGAGACCTCACCCCCTCCTCTTTCACAGACCATGCATCAAACCTGGACGTTCTCTGCATCCACTGATGATGAGATGGCTCCCGAGACGACGATCTCACCCGTCTGGTCACAAGGTCGAGTCTCTGGCAAATACACACTGTGTACTCCAGACTTAAATGCTACCATGTTCCAATCCATGTAGATGCACCACAGCTGTGAGTCCTGACGAGCTGCACGTGATCAGCCTCAGGTGATCAAGGTGAGGTCCTGATAAACTCAGCTACACAGCCACTCAGTCCCAAATGCGCACCACCTGGGAGGAAAACCAAAAGACAGAAACAAAAGACACACAAAAGCCAGCCAGGCACGCCAGCCACAACAAAAATATAACAATTTAATGTTGCAAACTGTGTACAACGGAATACAGACAAATGCAGTTTGAGAATGATAATCAATTATACGAAAAGTGACGTGTGGGCAGGCTCGAGGATAGAAGACGTCCGTCCAGAGAAGAGCCGGGTCCCACACGGCTTCCACCGCCAACGGATCTGAAGAACACTGGAGCCGACAAGTCCTGAATCTCCAGGTGTCCACCGTCTCCAGCTGTCAGACCTGGTACTGCTGGCAGGAAGCAGAGACAGTTAATGGTGGGTGTGTGGATACACACCCAGTAAATCCTCAAACACAGAAAACAGTTCCTCCGGGAGGGAGCACCTCCACCTCCGAAATAGGAACACGACAGCAGCTCCTGTTACCACTTATCTGGTTGGAGTGAGAGGCACTCTCACTGACTGCCAACCCAGCTGACAGGGCACCACAGAACAACGGCTGCAAACAGATCACACGTAAGTCAACGTTTAGACACAGCAGAGAATATTACCTAGTTTAGTAGATGATATCTCGGCAGCGAGGTGGAGTTGCTGCCCGGCTTTTATGGTGATGATGAGTGACAGCTGGTGCTGTTGATGAGTGACAGCTGTCACTCCCTGTTGCTCCGACGCCCTCTCGTGCCTGAAGCCCGCACTTCAGGCAGGGTGCCCTCTGTTGGTGGGCCAGCAGTACCTCCTCTTCAGCGGCCCACATAACAGGAATTTCCAAACTGGACGCTGTGTTTTATCCGGGACGTCGTCTGACTAGCACAGGAATTGCGGAAGACGTGGACATCAGCACTTTTTCGGCACATTGAGACAGACATGCGGAGGAATTCCGCGCATCGCGGCGGTGCCGCATGGCACAAAGCAACGCCGTGATGAAGCCTCTACAGGACATGTTGGGGCATGTCCAGCTCATGCACAATTTCTCGGATAGTCACACGACTGAAAAGCCACCGAAAGCCATCTGAAAGCCGTCCTGTGAGACCAACACGGAGGTGGTTTTGTGCCGCGCCATGAACGGCTCCGTGGCGCATCCCTCCGCTTTTCTTTCCATGAAAAAAACTCCTGTAACAGTGGAATGTGCTGAAAAAGTGGTGATGTCCACGTCTCCTGCCATTTTTGTGTAAGTCAAACGATGTCCCGGATCAACAAAGCCTTCACGTTGGAAATGATCTGGTTGTTTCAGCCTGTCGATTGGCGCTCGGAGTGCGGCACGCTCTCAGCAGCTGTGGGCGGTCTTTAAACCAGCTGGAGCACTCCTTAATCTGTGTAATCTCCATAAAATCGTCCCTGAAAGCCATCTGAATTTTCTGAATGGTGTCCACCTCGAGGTCTCTCACAGTTTCTGGAAATATTTGATGCAGCAAAGCTCCAAATCGTTCAGACATGTATTCGCAATAAAAATCCGACGAGAGGGCTGGACCAGTGCTCACACAAATCCTGCTCACAGGCGAATGACACAACCGACAGGCGTGAAAAAACTCACGCATGCACATGAAGGTTCAAGCTTGGCTGATGCAATCACACGTAATTCAAATCCATATGGTTTTTGAAAAAATAAAAAGGTCAGATACTTTTCTAACAGACCTCGTATATCTGCCCTCTGTATCCTTATGCATAGATGTTTTTATAAAATTGATATGCCTGTGAATGAGTATAGAGACCCCCCTCTTTCCTCCCAGGCTGCTGAGAGGAATAGTATATTTTGTCTGCCCACGACTTCTTCAACTTTTCATGTTCCACGTCTGATAAATGGGTTTCCTGAAGATAAGCTATCTGACAGCTGATTTGTTTCAATTGAAGCATGATTTTCTTCCATTTAACAGGACTATGGAGACCTTTAACATTGTAAGTTATAATTTTTAGAGCACCCATTAATTACCGGAGGAGATTCATACATTAATTTTCCACATTTGAATACCATCGGATGAAAATAGAGCAGAGGCATGCTGTCCATAGATGTAGCATGTGTAATACAATGATGTAGCCGTGTATATGATGTGGACGTGGACGTGGATAATTGAAGTGGATCCTCATTGTTAATAAGGCTGCAGTATAACATTTCTCTCACAATACACTCGGCATTCAACCATGTAAAAAGAAAAACAAAGAAGAAAAACAAAAACAAAGAAACACAGTTCCTGTATCAGTGTTTGAGGCAAAGTCCCCGGAGAACAGGGGAACCAGAACAAGCACAGCAAAAAACAGACCAGTAACATTAAATCAAATCAAATCAATTTTATTTATATAGCGCCAAATCATAACAAACAGTTGCCCCAAGGCGCTTTATATTGTAAGGCAAAGCCATACAATAATTACAGAAAAACCCCAACGGTCAAAACGACCCCCTGTGAGCAAGCACTTGGCGACAGTGGGAAGGAAAAACTCCCTTTTAACAGGAAGAAACCTCCAGGAGAACCAGGCTCAGGGAGGGGCAGTCTTCTGCTGGGACTGGTTGGGGCTGAGGGAGAGAACCAGGAAAAAGACATGCTGTGGAGGGGAGCAGAGATCAATCACTAATGATTAAATGCAGAGTGGTGCATACAGAGCAAAAAGAGAAAGAAACACTCAGTGCATCATGGGAACCCCCCAGCAGTCTGAGTCTATAGCAGCATAACTAAGGGATGGTTCAGGGTCACCTGATCCAGCCCTAACTATAAGCTTTAGCAAAAAGGAAAGTTTTAAGCCTAATCTTAAAAGTAGAGAGGGTGTCTGTCTCCCTGATCTGAATTGGGAGCTGGTTCCACAGGAGAGGAGCCTGAAAGCTGAAGGCTCTGCCTCCCATTCTACTCATACAAACCCTAGGAACTACAAGTAAGCCTGCAGTCTGAGAGTGAAGTGCTCTATTTGGGTGATATGGTACTATGAGGTCCCTAAGATAAGATGGGACCTGATTATTCAAAACCTTATAAGTAAGAAGAAGAATTTTAAATTCTATTCTAGAATTAACAGGAAGCCAATGAAGAGAGGCCAATATGGGTGAGATATGCTCTCTCCTTCTAGTCCCCGTTAGTACTCTAGCTGCAGCATTTTGAATTAACTGAAGGCTTTTCAGGGAACTTTTAGGACAACCTGATAATAATGAATTACAATAGTCCAGCCTAGAGGAAATAAATGCATGAATTAGTTTTTCAGCATCACTCTGAGACAAGACCTTTCTAATTTTAGAGATATTGCATAAATGCAAAAAAGCAGTCCTACATATTTGTTTAATATGCGCATTGAATGACATATCCTGATCAAAAATGACTCCAAGATTTCTCACAGTATTACTAGAGGTCAGGGTAATGCCATCCAGAGTAAGGATCTGGTTAGACACCATGTTTCTAAGATTTGTGGGGCCAAGTACAATAACTTCAGTTTTATCTGAGTTTAAAAGCAGGAAATTAGAGGTCATCCATGTCTTTATGTCTGTAAGACAATCCTGCAGTTTAGCTAATTGGTGTGTGTCCTCTGGCTTCATGGATAGATAAAGCTGGGTATCATCTGCGTAACAATGACAATTTAAGCAATGCTGTCTAATAATACTGCCTAAGGGAAGCATGTGTAAAGTGAATAAAGTTGGTCCTAGTACAGAACCTTGTGGAACTCCATAATTAACCTTAGTCTGTGAAGAAGACTCCCCATTTACATGAACAAATTGTAATCTAATAGATAAATATGATTCAAACCACCGCAGCACAGTGCCTTTAATACCTATGGCATCCTCTAATCTCTGTAATAAAATTTTATGGTCAACAGTATCAAACGCTGCACTGAGGTCTAACAGAACAAGCACAGAGATGAGTCCACTGTCTGAGGCCATAAGAAGATCATTTGTAACCTTCACTAATGCTGTTTCTGTACTATGATGAATTCTAAACCCTGACTGAAACTCTTCAAATAGACCATTCCTCTGCAGATGATCAGTTAGCTGTTTTACAACTACCCTTTCAAGAATTTTTGAGAGAAAAGGAAGGTTGGAGATTGGCCTATAATTAGCTAAGATAGCTGGGTCAAGTGATGGCTTTTTAAGTAATGGTTTAATTACTGCCACCTTAAAAGCCTGTGGTACATAGCCAACTAATAAATACAGATTGATCATATTTAAGATCGAAGCATTAATTAATGGTAGGGCTTCCTTGAGCAGCCTGGTAGGAATGGGGTCTAATAGACATGTTGGTTTTGGAGGAAGTAAGTAATGAAAAATAACTCAGACAGAACAATCTTAGAGAAAGAGTCTAACCAAATACCAGCATCACTGAAAGCAGCCAAAGAGAACGATATGTTTTTGGGATGGTTATGAGTAATTTTTTCTCTAATAGTTAAAATTTTATTAGCAAAGAAACTCATGAAGTCATTACTAGTTAAAGTTAAAGGAATACTCGGCTCAATAGAGCTCTGACTCTTTGTCAGCCTGGCTACAGTGCTGAAAAGAAACCTGGGGTTGTTCTTATTTTCTTCAATTAGTGATGAGTAGTAAGATATCCTAGCTTTATGGAGGGCTTTTTTATAGAGCAACAGACTCTTTTTCCAGGCTAAGTGAAGATCTTCTAAATTAGTGAGACGCCATTTCCTTTCCAACTTACGGGTTATCTGCTTTAAGCTGCGAGTTTGTGAGTTATACCACGGAGTCAGAGGAGCTACAGCATCCAAAGTTGTCCTCAATGAGGATGTAAAACTATTGACGAGATACTCTATCTCACTCACAGAGTTTAGGTAGCTATTCTGCCCTGTGTTCGTATATGGCATTGGAGAACATAAAGAAGGAATCATATCCTTAAACCTAGTTACAGCGCTTTCTGAAAGACTTCTAGTGTAATGAAACTTATTCCCCACTGCTGGGTAGTCCATTAGAGTAAACAGACAGAAGGGGGTTTTCAGGGAATACTGTTAAGTCTTCAATTTCCATACCATAAGTCAGAACAAGATCTAAGGTATGATTAAAGTGGTGGGTGGACTCATTTACATTTTGAGCAAAGCCAATCGAGTCTAACAATAGATTAAATGCAGTGTTGAGGCTGTCATTCTCAGCATCTGTGTGGATAATCACACACTATAATTATCTTATCTGAGCTAAGCACTAAGTCAGACAAAATTCACAGAGAAACTCACAGTAAATCAGTCCATCAGAGTAAATGTAAATGTTATTAAGAAATGATCAGACAGAAGGGAGTTTTCAGGGAATACTGTTAAGTCTTCAATTTCAATCAATCAATCAATATTTTTTTTTTTTATATAGCGCCAAATCACAACAAACAGTTGCCCCAAGGCGCTTTATATTGTAAGGCAAGGCCATACAATAATTATGTAAAACCCCAACGGTCAAAACGACCCCCTGTGAGCAAGCACTTGACTGCAGTGGGAATCACTTTCCATACCATAAGTCAGAACAAGATCTAAGATATGATTAAAGTGGTGGGTGGACTCATTTACATTTTGAGCAAAGCCAGTTGAGTCTAATAATAGATTAAATGCAGTGTTGAGGCTGTCATTCTCAGCATCTGTGTGGATGTTAAAATCGCCCACTATAATTATCTTATCTGAGCTAAGCACTAAGTCAGACAAAAGGTCTGAAAATTCACAGAGAAACTCACAGTAACGACCAGGTGGACGATAGATAACAACAAATAAAACTGTTTTTTTGGGACTTCCAATTTAGGACAAGACTAAGAGTCAAGCTTTCAAATGAATTAAAGCTCTGTCTGTTATGTTTCGGACGCGGTCGGAGCACCGACCCAGCGTTTGAAAGGACCCAGCATAAAATAAGCAGAGCACGGTTCAAAGGATAACAGAATTTACTAAGCATAACAGTGAGTGACGTGCTAAACAACTAAAAAGTCCGCGGTCTGGTGAGGTGGAAACACGGCGCGCTCTCAACAGCACAAACGGTCCGGAGCCACAGCAGTTCGGACCCAGGGACCCCGCCGACACCCCCCAGGTGGCCGCGACAAACCAAGTCTGTGAAGAAAGAAAACATGGTGAGTCCAACTCCACACAGAGAGACACAACTCAAAGGTGCACGCAATCAGCAAACACTTCCTGGCTTAAATCTATACATCAGCTTCTCACCCTGCAAGCACGGAACAACTCAGTTCAAATCTCCACTGCAGCAGAAGCTGATTAGACAATTAGCATAACGTGACAGCTCAATAACACAAGGTGTGAGGGACACCAAATCCACTGTCATTACTTCATAAAAGTCACCAAAACCAAATTACCTCAGGAAGTGTGCTGAAGAGCGTGAGACCTCACCCAATCCTCCTTCACAGACTGTGGCGTCAAACCTGGAGCGGTCTCTGCGTCCGTGATGGTGAGATTGTTCTCCTGACGTCGATCTCACACGTCTGCTCACAAGGTCGAGTCTCTGGCAATCACACACTGTGTATTCAAGGTTTAAATGCAGCAATCTCTGATCAAGACAAAATACACCACAGCTGTGAGTCCTGATGACCTGCATGTGCAAACAAGCCTCAGGTGTTCAGGCTGAGGTCCTAATGCTCAGCCACTCAGTCCTGAATGCATACCACCTGGTGGGAGAAACAGAAAACAAAAACCAAGCCAGCCAAACACCCCAGCCCACAACACTGTCTGGGTTTTTGATTAATTAATAAGCTGGAATGGAAGATTGCTGCTAATCCTCCGCCTCGGCCCATGCTTCGAGCATTCTGACAGTTAGTGTGACTCGGGGGTGTTGATTCATTTAAATTAACATATTCATCCTGCTGTAACCAGGTTTCTGTAAGGCAGAATAAATCAATATGTTGATCAATTATTATATCATTTAACAGGGACTTAGAAGAGAGAGATCTAATGTTTAATAGACCACATTTAACTGTTTTAGTCTGTGGTGCAGTTGAAGGTGCTATATTATTTTTTCTTTTTGAATTTTTATGCTTAAATAGATTTTTTGCTGGTTATTGGTGGTCTGGGAGCAGGCACCGTCTCAACGGGGATGGGGTAATGAGGGGATGGCAGGGGGAGAGAAGCTGCAGAGAGGTGTATAAGACTACAACTCTGCTTCCTGGTCCCAACCCTGGATAGTCACGGTTTGGAGGATTTAAGAAAATTGGCCAGATTTCTAGAAATGAGAGCTGCTCCATCCAAAGTGGGATGGATGCCGTCTCTCCTAACAAGACCAGGTTTTTCCCAGAAGCTTTGCCAATTATCTATGAAGCCCACCTCATTTTTTGGACACCACTCAGACAGCCAGCAATTCAGGGAGAACATGCGGCTAAACAAGTCACTCGCGGTCTGATTGGGGAGGGGCCCAGAAAAAACTACAGAGTCCGACATTGTTTTTGCAAAGTTACACACCGATTCAATATTAATTTTAGTGACCTCCGATTGGCGTAACCGGGTGTCATTACTGCCGACGTGAATTACAATCTTACCAAATTTACGCTTAGCCTTAGCCAGCAGTTTCAAATTTCCTTCAATGTCGCCTGCTCTGGCCCCCAGAAGACAATTGACTATGGTTACTGGTGTCGCTAACTTCATATATCTCAAAACAGAGTCGCCAATAACCAGAGTTTGTTCCTCGGTGGGTGTGTCGCCGAGTGGGGAAAAACGGTTAGAGATGTGAACGGGTTGGCGGTGTACACGGGGCTTCTGTTTAGGGCTACGCTTCCTCCTCACAGTCACCCAGTCGGCCTGCTTTCCTGGCTGCTCGGGATCTGCTGGAGGGGAACTAACGGCGGCTAAGCTACCTTGGTCCGCACCGACTACAGGGGCCTGGCTAGCTGTAGGATTTTCCAAGGTGAGGAGCCGAGTCTCCAATTCGCCCAGCCTGGCCTCCAAAGCTACGAATAAGCTACACTTATTAGAAGTACCATTACTGCTAAAGGAGGCCGAGGAATAACTAAACATTTCACACCCAGAGCAGAGAAGTGCGGGAGAGACAGGAGAAGCCGCCATGCTAAACCGGCTAATAGCTAGTAGCTGCGCTAAGCTAGCGGATTCCTAAAAACACACAAAGTGAATAATGTGTAAATAATTTAGAGGTGATTCGCAGAGGGAGTGCTTTAGTTAAGGCACGTGAAGGTAACACTGTGAAACAAATCGTTATCTAGTTAACTAGATCAATCTAACTGCGCAGATTAAACAGCTAACAGATACAGCGAAACACCGCTGTGCTCCGGAACAGGAAATGATACAATACCGCAGTGAGAGTCAACCACCAGTAGAGGCCAGTCAAGCCAGGTCTTGACTTGCCTAGTTATTGGCCAGTTGGTTGGTTGGTATTGGTTATTGGTAATGAATGGCTAGTAGTCATTAGTTACGGAGAACAGTGGTGGACCTAGTCCCAAGCCTCAAAACATATGGCAGAAAAAAAGAACAGTCTCTAAAGAAATAGACTTGAGAGTGCGCAAAAAAAGTACTCATATGGGCTCCTGCAGTGCTGGTATGAGGACAGACAGCCACATGTTATAAAGTGTAATCACACGATAGTTCTGGGGAAGTTACTCAGAGACGCACGAGTTAAATCCTGTCGTGAGACAGTGGGATCATCAGTCCTCATTCTCTGTGCGTAGCTTTTGGGCGTACTCCATTGTCTTTTTCGGATCCACAAACTCCTTTTCTTGGTCGTTAACGGTGATCCGAAGTCTGGCCAGGTAGAGCAAGCTGTACGCAATGCCTTTCAGTCCCCTAAGCTCTTTCCGTACTTCCGTAAAGGCAGCCCTGGCTCTGGCGATGCTGATCGTGTAGTTGGGGAAAATCACGATCCGTCTCCTATTGTATTTCAGCAGAGCATGGTCTCGTGCTATCCTCAGGATTTCAACCGCGTCTCCGTCAGAGTGGAATTTAGCGACTAGCACTCGTGGACGCTCCCGGTCTCCTGATCCTCCGGGCCCCCGTAGGCGATGTGATCGGTCAACTTTTATATCTCGACCCAGCTGGAGCATTTGTTTTAGCATTTTAGACACTGACTCTGGCGTGCTGGAGCGTTCATGCTCATCAACACCGACAATCCTGATGTTTCCCCATCGCATTCTTCCCTCCATATCCTCACACCTGTCTCTTAGAGTTACAAGCTGGCTTTGAAGACTGGTTACGGTGGTCTGCAGCGAGGTCACCTCGTCGGACCATGTAGACAGTCCTCCAGTCACATCTTTTATCTCTGCCTTCATTTGATTCATTTCAGATCTGATAGCTGCAGAGCTGTTAGCAGTTTCCGACCGTACGGCTCGTAACTCGTTCTTGAGAGTGTCGAAGTCGTCCGCCAAGGCACTTTTAAGTTCCTCTTTAATTATCTTCGATATTTCTCCCCTCATGGTGTCGAGGAAATCGACTTGGGTGTTTTTGGCAGTCATGATGGCACTTTCGGTGGTTGCAGTTGGTGAAGGTTGCTCCGGGCTAGCTGGAGCAGGTTGGTTCTGCCTCGTAGCTCTTTTAACTTGCTGGCAGTGTTGTATAAAGTACCGGAAAATCACACTTAAGTAAAAGTACATTAAAGTAAAAAAAATGACTGGTAGAAGTTCAAGTCACTGATTGAAATGCTCCTCAAGTAAAAGTCTTAAAGTATCTAGTATTTATTGTACTTAAGTATGACAAGTAATGTACAACTAAATGTACTCAAGTATTGAAAGTAAAAGTACAAGTAAATGTTAATAATCAAAAACGGACTGATTTTTTTTTTAAATAAAAGTTTATCTAGGCTTGTAAATGACTGGTACAGACGGTTGCCCAGTTCTGGATCACCTTTTTTAAAGTCCCGCTATACAGAGCCGTAATGCTACTGAATGTCCTTTATTGTGTATTGTTGTATTGGGTATGTGGATGTTATTTAGCTGAAAAAGTCTGGATGGAGTAGCCCTTCTACTTAAAGTGTGAAGCCACATTATGTGTGGTGCAAATATTTGCCAGAAATGGATCACTTTGCCCGGTTCTGGATCACGACACTCTGTGTCACTTTGGGTTCATTCCTGGCATCTGGCTGGAGCCCTTCTAATGCAGAATGATACACACTGTGCCCGAGAATGTGTTTTAAACACAAAATGATAGAAATTATACTTATTAAATGAGAATTTACTTAGTTTCGAAAGGCGCCGTTACACATTTTTACGAGCAAAAAAATGAAGTGTGGAAGTGAGATTTCTCCTGAATTAAAAAGTAAAAGCCCCCACATTCATGCCCATTCGTGATGTTGAGATGACCCCCAAAGTCCACATGACTCACAACTACAGACACGAGGCTGCTGCTTCAGTGATCAACAACCGGCAAATTTTCACATCAGAGATAAATGCGTGCAGCAATTAAACAGTAAGACATAACACACTGACATTTTCTACCCAAGTAAGTAAGTATTTTCCCACTCTAGAACAAGTGACACTGAATGGCTAACTCACCTTTGTTATGTTTTAGAGGTCGTTACTTTCACACTTACATGAATGAGTCAGTGAGAAAAAGCGCGCACACCGCAGACACCGGAATGTTTTGATTCCTCTGCTGATCACAAGGACGGCTGGATCCGGTCGAGCTTGTGGTCACTTGTAGACAAAACATCAGTCTAATTAGCTTATTTGTGCTGATTACGAGAAATGGCGGCACAAATACTACAGCAGTGATCCGGAACTGTGCAAGTGACTGTAGTATTAGTCAAAATACTGAAAATTGTGCACATCACACAAAAACACTTCAGAAACAAGGTTTCAAACCTAAACGAGAGTAGGCTACTCACTATGTGTTCACAGGAAACAGTTATGTATTTCTATATGTATTTATTTATTTTCATTGTTACATGGTTTTATCTTTTCTGAGAGAAAACCTTCCTTTTCTCTCAAAAATTCTTGAAAGGGTAGTTGTAAAACAGCTAACTGATCATCTGCAGAGGAATGGTCTATTTGAAGAGTTTCAGTCAGGTTTTAGAATTCATCATAGTACAGAAACAGCATTAGTGAAGGTTACAAATGATCTTCTTATGGCCTCAGACAGTGGACTCATCTCTGTGCTTGTTCTGTTAGACCTCAGTGCTGCTTTTGATACTGTTGACCATAAAATTTTATTACAGAGATTAGAGCATGCCATAGGTATTAAAGGCACTGCGCTGCGGTGGTTTGAATCATATTTATCTAATAGATTACAATTTGTTCATGTAAATGGGGAATCTTCTTCACAGACTAAGGTTAATTATGGAGTTCCACAAGGTTCTGTGCTAGGACCAATTTTATTCACTTTATACCTGTTTCCCTTAGGCAGTATTATTAGACGGCATTGCTTAAATTTTCATTGTTACGCAGATGATACCCAGCTTTATCTATCCATGAAGCCAGAGGACACACACCAATTAGCTAAACTGCAGGATTGTCTTACAGACATAAAGACATGGATGACCTCTAATTTCCTGCTTTTAAACTCAGATAAAACTGAAGTTATTGTACTTGGCCCCACAAATCTTAGAAACATGGTGTCTAACCAGATCCTTACTCTGGATGGCATTACCCTGACCTCTAGTAATACTGTGAGAAATCTTGGAATCATTTTTGATCAGGATATGTCATTCAATGCGCATATTAAACAAATATGTAGGACTGCTTTTTTGCATTTGCGCAATATCTCTAAAATTAGAAAGGTCTTGTCTCAGAGTGATGCTGAAAAACTAATTCATGCATTTATTTCCTCTAGGCTGGACTATTGTAATTCATTATTATCAGGTTGTCCTAAAAGTTCCCTGAAAAGCCTTCAGTTAATTCAAAATGCTGCAGCTAGAGTACTAACAGGGACTAGAAGGAGAGAGCATATCTCACCCATATTGGCCTCTCTTCATTGGCTTCCTGTTAATTCTAGAATAGAATTTAAAATTCTTCTTCTTACTTATAAGGTTTTGAATAATCAGGTCCCATCTTATCTTAGGGACCTCATAGTACCATATCACCCCAATAGAGCGCTTCGCTCTCAGACTGCAGGCTTACTTGTAGTTCCTAAGGTTTGTAAGAGTAGAATGGGAGGCAAAGCCTTCAGCTTTCAGGCTCCTCTCCTGTGGAACCAGCTCCCAATTCAGATCAGGGAGACAGACACCCTCTCTACTTTTAAGATTAGGCTTAAAACTTTCCTTTTTGCTAAAGCTTATAGTTAGGGCTGGATCAGGTGACCCTGAACCATCCCTTAGTTATGCTGCTATAGACTTAGACTGCTGGGGGGTTCCCATGATGCACTGAGTGTTTCTTTCTCTTTTTGCTCTGTATGCACCACTCTGCATTTAATCATTAGTGATTGATCTCTGCTCCCCTCCACAGCATGTCTTTTTCCTGGTTCTCTCCCTCAGCCCCAACCAGTCCCAGCAGAAGACTGCCCCTCCCTGAGCCTGGTTCTGCTGGAGGTTTCTTCCTGTTAAAAGGGAGTTTTTCCTTCCCACTGTCGCCAAGTGCTTGCTCACAGGGGGTTGTTTTGACCGTTGGGGTTTTTACGTAATTATTGTATGGCCTTGCCTTACAATATAAAGCACCTTGGAGCAACTGTTTGTTGTGATTTGGCGCTATATAAATAAAATTGATTGATTGATTGATTTTCTGTTGTGTTTTGTTTCATTAGGTTCTTTTTGTCTCTTTCTCTAAAGTTGTATTGTAACATTATTAGTCTATTATTATTGACTATTATTGTCTATTATGTAGACTATTGTTGTAGCTATAATATATGAATAAAAATAAATTAAAAAAATTACAATTTGACTCTTTTACGACAACGAACGCTGAGCCATTAATTATACAGAAAACAAATCAACACAAACGTGCTGATGCAAACAGCTTAATGTTAAATTTAACATTGAAAAGGCCATGCCAACGCGTTAGCATCGGTTCCGTTTTTAAGTTATAAAATACATCTATCAACTGTTTTAGAAGACCATAACAGGTCGGTTTACCATAAAAATATTAAATATTACTTACAGACATACGCTCTTCCGGGTTTTAGCGGGAAAAATTAGGATAAAGCGAAATAAAATCCACAAATCATAGATCGAAGCACTGCTTCGACCTGTGAATCACTGCTTCGATTGGTTCAAGGTTCAAAGCAAAGCCGCGCTGCAGAAAAGTTGATTACAGACCCGCTGCAGGTCTGTAATCAGTGTAGATCAGTGTTGTTTTTGGACAGTTGGAACATCGGATACGTGAAATTGGTAACTATCCGGTTCTGATGGGAGGTGATTTCAGCCAGGTAATGGATAATTTTCTTGACCGTAGCACTCCTTCACAGCGACTGTCCAGAGCAACCTCACCAATACAGGGCCTGTGTAGCGCTCTTTGGCACTTATTTAACCCGTCTTTGAGAGACTATACTTTTTACTTTTCTCCTCATAATGTCTAGAATTGATTACTTTTTTGTCTCAAAATCATCTGCTTCCTCAGTAAATTCTAGTTTTATCTGCAGCATATTTCTCTCCGATCTTGCTCCAGTCTTTATGCAGATGACCCCGCCTTGTAATCTCCCCAGGTCTCGTAGGTGGAGGTTAAATTCAGGCCTGCTCCCACACTGAAATCAGAGATTGCACTCTACCTGGAGACTAATTGGTCCCTCTGCAGGTGTGGTGTGGGACATCTTTAAGGCCTTTAGTAGAGGTCACATTATTCACTATGCTTCATTTAACCCTCTGGGGTCCGAGGGCATTTTTTGGACAGTTCACTCGCCTGGCATAAATGTTTTATTATTGCTGTTAACAGCTCTCCCTGCATCCCACAATCAAGTTTTATGTCTCTTTTTTTCAGGACAACCTGTGCTTTCAGAATATATATGTTTTTGTTGCGTTTTATAAGTGTATAAATGTTTACAATCAAAAATAGGCAAGAAAAAAATAAAGCGATAAATAATTTTCCACACATTTATTCAAAACACACAGCAAACTATAATAACCAACTGTTTTGAAACTTTATGAAGGTAATTTGAGGTCTTGTGTGACAGACTGTACAATAAAAAGGTTTAAACAAGTCTGGGGAGTTAACTTTTCAGCAAAAAAAAAAGTAAGTTTCTATCTCATATCATTCAAAAGTTATTTATAATTTAGTAAAGCTTGGTCTTAGCCATCGTATACGACGGCGTCGGCCCCAGAGGGTTAAGAAGAAATCTAATATGGTCAAACAACTTGATTTGGAGAGGAAGATTGCTTTTGCAGAAACTACATTTAAACAGGATATGAGCTCAGCCAATTTATCAATCCCTGGTGAAACTTAAGTATGAAAAAGTGGGTATAATAAAGTGGGTAAAATGCTGCCTAGATATATTAAAATGAAGGAAGCTCAGGGTGCAGTACAGGCTATTAGGCTACAGTACATAATCCTGGTGTTTGATCCCAGTGAGATCAATCATAGATTCAGAGACTTTTACATTGCACTTTACTCATTTGAAATTCAGGCTGAACCTCATGAGCTCAATAGTTTTTTTTTTTGTCTTCCCTCTCTTTGCCTACGCTTTTGAAGGAGTCGGCAGACTTGCTTGATTCCCCGCTCACCAGGGAAGAGATAGTGAAAGTTATTAGAGGTCTTCCAACCAGTAACGCACCTGGGCCTGATGGGTTTACTGCAGAATTTTATGCAACCTTTGCAGATGAGCTCTCCCTTTTACTTTTTGAGGCCTTCAGTTGCGGACGTCTCCCACCTACATTAACTGAAGCTCTAATTACACTTATATTAAAGAGTGACAGACCCGCAGCACTGTGGACAACATTAGGCGTCTGATTGATGTCACATGGTCCGTCCCAAACGATGCCTCTCTTGAAGATTTCTGGCCAGCTGGAGCCCTCTCCTTGGATGCCGAAAAGGTGTTTGACTGGGTTGAGTGGCGCCGTCTTTTAGCTACTTTAGAGGCTTATGGATTTGGCCAAAAATTTTCGTTCCTGAATTAAGCTTCTATGCAATGATCCCAAAGCCTCTGTAACAACAAACCGTGTTATATCACAACCCTTTAAGCTCTATAGGGGCACACGTCAGGGCTGCCCTTTAAGCCCTTTGCTTTTGACCCTGGCCTTGGAACCCTTAGCAGCCTCTATTTGCAAAGACCCGAATTTCCCTGGCCTTCAAATTCACGGAAGCACCCACAAGATTATGCTGTATGCCAGTGACCTCCTTGTATTAGTCACACAGCCGCAACAATCTATGCCTGCACGTTTTAAAACAATTAACCATTTTTTTTCACTTATCTGGCTACAGAGTTAATTGGAGTAAATCAGAGGCTTTTCCCCTCACACCTTACCTCACCTAAGACATTGTTCTCACTTGGTAACTTCGCCTGGCCACAATCAGGACTTAAATACCTTGGCATTCTATTTCGCCACTCTTTTTGATTTAATTTGCGTTAATTTTGACACTTTATTGGACTTATTCAGATCCAATGCAGAACGGTGGTCTCCTCTGTATATGTCTACCTCCTACAGGCCTTTCCTGTGAAGATCCCACTTGGCTATTTCCATCAATTTGACAGACTTTGTAATTATTTTATTTGGAACGGTAAGCGCCCCAGGGTGACGCTACGGAGGCTGCAAAGACAGATACGGATGGACTTGGGGTTCCAAACTTAATGCTGTACCATTATTCTTTTAGCCTTAGACACATAATGCATTGGGCCCTCCCCCATGAAAGAGCTCCCCCGGCATACCCTTGAAAGTTACTTATGCAGTCCTCTTTCTTTATGGCATCTTACACAGTAAAACTACCTCCTGAATGAAAAACTCATCCTGTTGTGTCTTTTCTGCAATATGTCTGGAAGAGAACTGCATTAATATTAGGCTTTGATCACAATCTCAAAGATTCAAAGAAATTTTATTGTCATATGCACAATATAGAACATGAACATGTTCCCTGCACAATGAAATGTGTCTACTGCATTTAACCCAATCCTAATTGCCAGTAGGAGCAGAAGTCACCATTAGGCGCCCGGGGACCAGCTCCAGATGTACATCCCTGCCTTGGTCAACAGCAGGGCTGAGCAAACCAACACCGACCCACACATTAGCCTCTATTTGGCAGAACCCAAGTCTTTGTATCGGTTGGCCCCCATCCAATTGGGACGTCTGGGTGAACAAGGGTATTCTGATACTGAAAGATCTGTATGAAGTCATGTGCGGACCTCCAGGCCCAGTTTGAGCAACCTCAGAATTAGTTCTGGAGATTCCTTCAACTCTGACATTTGCTGTGCCATGTCTTTGGATCTCCTACCTCCCCTCCCTCTGATGTGGATTGGCTTGGTAAAGGCTGTAGAGCCTCAGATTATTATTCAGTGCTTAAGAGATCAGACAAGGACCCTTTGTCTCTTAAATTAGCTTGGGAAACGGACCTCAAGACCAGTGGTGGGCACAGCTAACCAAAACGTTAGTGTCGATAAAAGTTATCTTTTGATAAAGCTAAACCGTCAAACCACCCAAAAAATTTATTGGAATCTACTGCTAACCGATAACTTTCAAAATTGAGTTTTAACAGCACGATCACAAACCCAAACAATGAACCACAACTTCTGTCTTTGTGCGCTGTGATCCCTGCTGGAAGCTCCTGTTTGCTATGTCTTTTACGCTACCGGAGCAAAAGGAGTCTGACCACCAGGTTGTCAAAAAAAGTCATTATTCCTGAACTGCATACAGCAGTTCTGCTGTGAGGCAGAAGTCTTGGAAAATAAAGCAGTTTTGATTTATAAATCAAATTATTCTGGATAGAATAACTACATTAATGACAATTCAGTCATTTGTACAAAGTTAAAGTATAACACATATCTTTTAATTTTAAATAATGCACTAATTCTGAAGTTTTGTAATAAACACACACAAATGCCAAAGGGATTATGGGTAAAATGAGCTTCCTCTAGCACTGATTGGGTGACTCATTCTATGTAAAAACAAACATTAATTTGAGGTGTGTGTGTTGGTTTACATATAATGTGCTTTTGTAAAATATGCCATTTTTTTCCATATGTAAAAAAAAGAAGCCATTTGCAAAAGCCAAAAGTCAAGTTGTGATTAGACAGCTGTCTGATATAACCAGGGTCAAAATGCAGAGAACACTGGCATCTACTGGCACCCAGACACTCAGACCCTAACCCATAATCTTTGCACGCCAGAGAGTTGCTGCGGTTTAAACAGCACAGAGAGAAAACACATGACAACAATTGTAAATTAACATTATACAACCAAAATGTACATTTTTATTTCTTTTCATCAGCTGCAGCAACTCTCTAAATATCTCAGTACTTAGGGCAAATACTGCCATGAACACTACTGGCCAGTAGATGGCAGTAGAGGCCATGAAAACTTGCCAAAACAAATTTTCCAAATAAATAATCCATGTTTGCTATGATTAATCTGCGTGGATTTATATATATATATATATATATATATATGCAGCTCACAGTGATTCCAGTTGAATCTGGCATTTTTACATAAAACAAACACAATAACAACGTCTCTAAACCCAGAGAATATATTCACAAGAGTTTCAGGCACAATATACAAAGGGTTTAATGCTGTTGTCCGCGTGGAGCCTGATCAGAGCGTCTCAAATGCATTTCATTATCTCATCTGAAATAACTTCAATAAGTATGAAATAAAACATCGTATCAGGTATTTTTACTAAATGAGAGGACATGTTAAAACAACATTTTGTTATAGTGGAGGAGATATGTGCAATAGGGAATCATGACTTTGACTATAAGACCATGAAATTTGGCACACAGTTAGAGCATACCAAATAGATCATTTTGGGCTATTCACAGTTTTAGAGTATCCCAGAATCCTTTGAGCGCTGAGTAGGGAAGCTTGATACTGGCTCAGCTTAATGTTAACTTTAATATTGAAAACGCCATAGACATGCTAATGCGTTAGCATCGGTCCCGTTTTAAGTTATAAAATACATCTATCAATTGTTTCAGAAGACCATAATAGGTTGGTTTAACATAAGAAAGGTAAATATTACTCACAGACATATGCTCTTTAGGGTTTTAGCGGGAAAAATTAAGGTAAAGCGAAATAAAACAAATAACCAACGAAGCAGCAGATCAGAGATCAAAGCACCACTTCGATTGGTTCAAGGTTCAAAGCAAAGCCGCACTGCAGAAAAGGTTGATAATACAGACCCGCTATGGGGTCTGTAATCAATGTAGAGAAATAATCATTTTTCTGACAAACACCCTCAAAAACAATGGCCACTCTGAAGGACCGATAAGGGAACCGTTAAGCAAAAAGGTTATTGATGTCGATGGATCAAATAATTTCTTAACAATACCCGAAAAGAACCGTTTGTGACACACACACACAACCCTAACAGCAAACACACTTCTTTTTTTTTTTTTTTTATAAAAGTCACATTAAAGACTCACGATTATCTTAGTTAAACACCTAAATACATATTTTGGTTGAACTCATGTCCATAACGACGCAATGTTGCAAACAAGTTGCTTGTTGTTTCTCCAATCCACCACCTGCAAACGCTTGTTTACACTGACAATGAAATCTTGGCCTCCCCAGTGAGAATGTGATTGCGTGTGAGATTTGATACCGTAAAGGCATAAATGGGGGCATCGCTGAGGCGGCCATTTTCCAAGATGGCTGCCACGGGTTGTTGTTTTATCAGTTTCCCAGGCTCAAGACCATCAAGGCTCTTGATTTTGGTGGCTAATTCTACATATTCAAGGATGAGGAATGCAGTAGTACTATTTACAACATGCTAGCACCTACGTAACAACATATGCCTAGCATTCAGGCAATTAAATAAGTGTAAAACCATTAAAATATGTAATATTGGTGATATTATACATGTTTTCGAACTGTAACTAATGAGAGTAGAACACAGTACCCTACTTCTCAATGTTTCATTAATTGCTATTTACAAGAATTATCCAGTAGAGGAAGCTCTAAAAATAATCTGACCTGCAGCAGCTTTTTGTCATCACTATTCTCTGCAGCAACTTGTTGGCGCAGATTTGATTGCTGCAAGAAATGTATGACCAGTTTGTCTCAATACTCAACAATGAACATGTGAATTTTTAATTACAGTAAATGCATTTGTACGAGCACTATGTTTAGTCAGTCAATCAATCAATTTTTTTATATAGCGCCAAATCACAACAAACAGTTGCCCCAAGGCGCTTTATATTGTAAGGCAAGGCCATACAATAATTATGTAAAACCCCAACGGTCAAAACGACCCCCTGTGAGCAAGCACTTGGCTACAGTGGGAAGGAAAAACTCCCTTTTAACAGGAAGAAACCTCCAGCAGAACCAGGCTCAGGGAGGGGCAGTCTTCTGCTGGGACTGGTTGGGGCTGAGGGAGAGAACCAGGAAAAAGACATGCTGTGGAGGGGAGCAGAGATCGATCACTAATGATTAAATGCAGAGTGGTGCATACAGAGCAAAAAGAGAAAGAAACAGTGCATCATGGGAACCCCCCAGCAGTCTACGTCTATAGCAGCATAACTAAGGGATGGTTCAGGGTCACCTGATCCAGCCCTAACTATAAGCTTTAGCAAAAAGGAAAGTTTTAAGCCTAATCTTAAAAGTAGAGAGGGTGTCTGTCTCCCTGATCTGAATTGGGAGCTGGTTCTACAGGAGAGGAGCCTGAAAGCTGAAGGCTCTGCCTCCCATTCTACTCTTACAAACCCTAGGAACTACAAGTAAGCCTGCAGTCTGAGAGCGAAGCGCTCTATTGGGGTGATATGGTACTACGAGGTCCCTAAGATAAGATGGGACCTGATTATTCAAAACCTTATAAGTAAGAAGAAGAATTTTAAATTCTATTCTAGAATTAACAGGAAGCCAATGAAGAGAGGCCAATATGGGTGAGATATGCTCTCTCCTTCTAGTCCCCGTCAGTACTCTAGCTGCAGCATTTTGAATTAACTGAAGGCTTTTCAGGGAACTTTTAGGACAACCTGATAATAATGAATTACAATAGTCCAGCCTAGAGGAAATAAATGCATGAATTAGTTTTTCAGCATCACTCTGAGACAAGACCTTTCTAATTTTAGAGATATTGCGTAAATGCAAAAAAGCAGTGCTACATATTTGTTTAATATGCGCTTTGAATGACATATCCTGATCAAAAATGACTCCAAGATTTCTCACAGTATTACTAGAGGTCAGGGTAATGCCATCCAGAGTAAGGATCTGGTTAGACACCATGTTTCTAAGATTTGTGGGGCCAAGTACAATAACTTCAGTTTTATCTGAGTTTAAAAGCAGGAAATTAGAGGTCATCCATGTCTTTATGTCTGTAAGACAATCCTGCAGTTTAGCTAATTGGTGTGTGTCCTCTGGCTTCATGGATAGATAAAGCTGGGTATCATCTGCGTAACAATGAAAATTTAAGCAATACCGTCTAATAATACTGCCTAAGGGAAGCATGTATAAAGTGAATAAAATTGGTCCTAGCACAGAACCTTGTGGAACTCCATAATTAACTTTAGTCTGTGAAGAAGATTCCCCATTTACATGAACAAATTGTAATCTATTAGACAAATATGATTCAAACCACCGCAGCGCAGTGCCTTTAATACCTATGGCATGCTCTAATCTCTGTAATAAAATTTTATGGTCAACAGTATCAAAAGCAGCACTGAGGTCTAACAGAACAAGCACAGAGATGAGTCCACTGTCCGAGGCCATAAGAAGATCATTTGTAACCTTCACTAATGCTGTTTCTGTACTATGATGAATTCTAAAACCTGACTGAAACTCTTCAAATAGACCATTCCTCTGCAGATGATCAGTTAGCTGTTTTACAACTACCCTTTCAAGAATTTTTGAGAGAAAAGGAAGGTTGGAGATTGGCCTATAATTAGCTAAGATAGCTGGGTCAAGTGATGGCTTTTTAAGTAATGGTTTAATTACTGCCACCTTAAAAGCCTGTGGTACATAGCCAACTAACAAAGATAGATTGATCATATTTAAGATCGAAGCATTAAATAATGGTAGGGCTTCCTTGAGCAGCCTGGTAGGAATGGGGTCTAATAAACATGTTGATGGTTTGGATGAAGTAACTAATGAAAATAACTCAGACAGAACAATCGGAGAGAAAGAGTCTAACCAAATACCGGCATCACTGAAAGCAGCCAAAGATAACGATACGTCTTTGGGATGGTTATGAGTCATTTTTTCTCTAATAGTTAAAATTTTGTTAGCAAAGAAAGTTATGAAGTCATTACTAGTTAAAGTTAATGGAATACTCAGCTCAATAGAGCTCTGACTCTTTGTCAGCCTGGCTACAGTGCTGAAAAGAAACCTGGGGTTGTTCTTATTTTATTTTTATTTTATTTAGTGATGAGTAGAAAGATGTCCTAGCTTTACGGAGGGCTTTTTTATAGAGCAACAGACTCTTTTTCCAGGCTAAGTGAAGATCTTCTAAATTAGTGAGACCCCATTTCCTCTCCAACTTACGGGTTATCTGCTTTAAGCTACGAGTTTGTGAGTTATACCACGGAGTCAGACACTTCTGATTTAAAGCTCTCTTTTTCAGAGGAGCTACAGCATCCAAAGTTGTCTTCAATGAGGATGTAAAACTATTGACGAGATACTCTATCTCCCTTACAGAGTTTAGGTAGCTACTCTGCACTGTGTTGGTATATGGCATTAGAGAACATAAAGAAGGAATCATATCCTTAAACCTAGTTACAGCGCTTTCTGAAAGACTTCTAGTGTAATGAAACTTATTCCCCACTGCTGGGTAGTCCATCAGAGTAAATGTAAATGTTATTAAGAAATGATCAGACAGAAGGGAGCTTTCAGGGAATACTGTTAAGTCTTCTATTTCCATACCATAAGTCAGAACAAGATCTAAGATATGATTAAAGTGGTGGGTGGACTCATTTACTTTTTGAGCAAAGCCAATAGAGTCTAATAATAGATTAAATGCAGTGTTAAGGCTGTCATTCTCAGCATCTGTGTGGATGTTAAAATCGCCCACTATAATTATCTTATCTGAGCTAAGCACTAAGTCAGACAAAAGGTCTGAAAATTCACAGAGAAACTCACAGTAACGACCAGGTGGACGATAGATAATAACAAATAAAACTGGTTTTTGGGACTTCCAATTTGGATGGACAAGACTAAGAGACAAGCTTTCAAATGAATTAAAGCTCTGTCTGGGTTTTTGATTAATTAATAAGCTGGAATGGAAGATTGCTGCTAATCCTCCGCCTCGGCCCGTGCTACGAGCATTCTGACAGTTAGTGTGACTCGGGGGTGTTGACTCATTTAAACTAACATATTCATCCTGCTGTAACCAGGTTTCTGTTAGGCAGAATAAATCAATATGTTGATCAATTATTATATCATTTACAAACAGGGACTTAGAAGAGAGAGACCTAACGTTTAATAGACCACATTTAACTGTTTTAGTCTGTGGTGCAGTTGAAGGTGCTATATTATTTTTTCTTTTTGAATTTTTATGCTTAAATAGATTTTTGCTGGTTATTGGTAGTCTGGGAGCAGGCACCGTCTCTATGGGGATGGGGTAATGAGGGGATGGCAGGGGGAGAGAAGCTGCAGAGAGGTGTGTAAGACTACAACTCTGCTTCCTGGTCCCAACCCTGGATAGTCACGGTTTGGAGGATTTAAGAAAATTGGCCAGATTTCTAGAAATGAGAGCTGCTCCATCCAAAGTGGGATGGATGCCGTCTCTCCTAACAAGACCAGGTTTTCCCCAGAAGCTTTGCCAATTATCTATGAAGCCCACCTCATTTTTTGGACACCACTCAGACAGCCAGCAATTCAAGGAGAACATGCGGCTAAACATGTCACTCCCGGTCCGATTGGGGAGGGGCCCAGAGAAAACTACAGAGTCCGACATTGTTTTTGCAAAGTTACACACCGATTTAATGTTAATTTTAGTGACCTCCGATTGGCGTAACCGGGTGTCATTACTGCCGACGTGAATTACAATCTTACCAAATTTACGCTTAGCCTTAGCCAGCAGTTTCAAATTTCCTTCAATGTCGCCTGCTCTGGCCCCCGGAAGACAATTGACTATGGTTGCTGGTGTCGCTAACTTCACATTTCTCAAAACAGAGTCGCCAATAACCAGAGTTTGATCCTCGGCGGGTGTGTCGTCGAGTGGGGAAAAACGGTTAGAGATGTGAACGGGTTGGCGGTGTACACGGGGCTTCTGTTTAGGGCTACGCTTCCTCCTCACAGTCACCCAGTCAGCCTGCTTTCCCGGCTGCTCGGGATCTGCCAGGGGGGAACTAACGGTCCGCACCGACTACAGGGGCCTGGCTAGCTGTAGAATTTTCCACGGTGCGGAGCCGAGTGTCCAATTCGCCCAGCCTGGCCTCCAAAGCTACGAATAAGCTACACTTATTACAAGTACCGTTACTGCTAAAGGAGGCCGAGGAATAACTAAACATTTCACACCCAGAGCAGAAAAGTGCGGGAGAGACAGGAGAAGCCGCCATGCTAAATCGGCTAAGAGCTAGTAGCTACGCTAAGCTAGCGGATTCCTAAAAACACGCAAAGTGAATAATGTGTAAATAATTTAGAGGTGATTCAGCAGAAGGAGTGCTTTAGTTAAGGCACGTAAAGATTACACTGGGAAACAAATCGTAATCTAGATAACTAGCTCAATCTAACTGCGCAGATTAAACAGCTAACAGATACAGAAAAACACCGCTGTGCTCCGGAACAGGAAGTGATACAATACCGCAGTGAGAGCCAACCACCAGTAGAGGCCTATATTATATATATATTAATCGTTATTTTTAAACAAGCTACCTAGCTAACATATTTAGTTAACATCAGCAATCTAGCTAAGTAGCAAACATTTATGAAGGGGATGTAAGTACATACGCAGCATATTTCAAACTGATTTGAACATGTTATTTCATTGATCAAAACATCTGTATTTAGTTGGTTTGGATCCGATGCTGATCTCAGTTTTTCAGACTAATCTGTATGTATATTTGTGTGCTTTCAGCTGACCTTGACTGGCCTGATGCAGCTAACTGTACTCTTCCATGTGACTGTGCTGCAGCTAACGTACCTTCCTGGTGGTTCCAGCTGTCCAGTCACTGAAGTGCACCATAATACACATAAATATTAAGGAAAACAGACCAATAATTTTAATCTTTAAAGTGAGGACATCTTTACTTTAAGAGGAAGTAAAAAAATAAAAATACTTGTTTGCCTTGTACCCACTGCCACTAACGCTGTCAAGCCAGGGGTTCGACTCTTCCCACTCACGTCTGTACATTTGCAAACGTTTTTGTTTCTTTGGATATGGTGGAGTTTCCTCTCTACAGGACCCGACACGAGGTGCAGAGATGACATTGACAGCCCTTAATGTTTCCTGTATTTTATTTTGTTCATTATTCAGTTTTGGTGAGTGTGTGTGGGACATTTTTGAAAATATGGGACAATTTACATCCTGTATTGATTCAATATGGGGCGCAAAAATTAATTGTCAAATAAAGGACAATTCTGTATTTTAAGGGATGGTGGCAACCCCAATTGTGAGACAACGGCCAAACTAAAGTTAGCGGACCCTACTGAGCCTGGAATGTCAGATACACAGTGCCTGACCACGGACTGGAATAAATGTTTTCTGTGGCAGGAAGACAGAGATGAGGTCCTGAAATGTCCAGCTAATTCAACACGTGGCAGAGATGGAGCAGGATACAAGAACACAGCTGAATTTCTTGTATCATTAGAAGCTATCGGGGCCTGTCGTGAACTCCTCTGCCGTGGATGCAAGAAGGGATAAAAGTGCAAATGTTTCGAGGCAGACCTGAAGTGCACTGCGTTTTGCCACTGTGGTGGCTCGTGTTTTCAGAGCTAGCGTTGCATTTAACTATAACTGTGAGCTCTTTTTTGTTGTCACTATGCCACTGCAGTTGTGTTTTCAGAGCTAGCATTGCATTTCAGCGTTCACTGTAACTGTGTGACCTCTTTTTTGTTGTCATTAAAAACAAAAAAAACATTAGATTTCATTGATTTAAGATGAACGCTTTTAAAGATACACTAATCCTAATTCAAACATTTGACCAGTGTTGTATAAAGTACCGGAAAATCACACTTAAGTAAAAGTACAAATACCCATTAAAAAATGACTTTGGTAGAAGTTCAAGTCACCGATTGAAATGCTCCTCAAGTAAAAGTCTTAAAGTATCTAGTATTTATTGTACTTAAGTATGACAAGTAATGTACAACTAAATGTACTCAAGTATTGAAAGTAAAAGTACAAGTAAATGCTAATAATCAAAAATGGACTGATTTTTTAAATAAAAGTTTATCTAGGCTTGTAGATGACTGGTAGTATTTGTCAAAATACTGAAAATTGTGCACATCACACAAAAACACTTCAGAAACAAGGTTTCAAAACCTAAACGAGAGTAGGCTACTCACTAGGTGTTCACAGGAAACAGTTATTTATTTCTATATGTATTTATTTACTTTCATTGTTACATGGTTTTATCTTTTCTGTTGTGTTTTGTTTCATTAGGTTCTTTTTGTCTCCATCCATCCATCCATCCATTTTCTTCCGCTTTATCCGGAGTCGGGTCGCGGGGGCAGCAGCTCAAGCAAAGCCGCCCAGACCTCCCGATCCACACACACCTCCCCCAGCTCCTCCAGGGGAACCCCAAGGCGTTCCCAAGCCAGCCGAGAGATGTAGTCCCTCCAGCGTGTCCTGGGTCTTCCCCGGGGCCTCCTCCCAGTGGGACGTGCCCGGAACACCTCTCCAGCGAGGCGTCCAGGGGGCATCTGGAAAAGATGCCCGAGCCACCTCAACTGACTCCTTTTGACATGGAGAAGCAGCGGCTCGACTCCGAGCTCCTCCCGAGTGACCGAGCTCCTCACCCGATCTCTAAGGGAGCGCCCAGCCACCCTGCGGAGGAAACTCATCTTGGCCGCTTGTACCCACGACCTCGTTCTTTCGGTCATGAGCCAAATCTCATGATCATAGGTGAGGATCGGAACGTAGATCGATCGGTAAATCGAGAGCTTTGCCCCCCTACTCAGCTCTCTCTTCACCACGACGGCCCGATACAGCGACCGCATCACTGCAGATGCTGCACCGATTCGTCTATCGATCTCACGCTCCATCCGTCCCTCACTCATGAACAAGACCCCAAGATACTTAAACTCCTCCACTTGAGGCAGGGACACTCCACCGACCTGAAGAGGGCAAAGCACCTTTTTCCAGTCGAGAACCATGGCCTCGGATTTGGAGGTGCTAATTTTCATCCCGGACGCTTCACACGCGGCTGCAAACCGCCCCAGTGCACGCTGAAGGTCCTGATTTGACGAAGCCAACAGAACCACATCGTCCGCAAACAGCAGAGACGAGATTCTGTGGTTCCCAAACCAGACCCCCTCTACACCCTGGCTGTGCCTAGAAATTCTGTCCATAAAAACAATGAACAGAACCGGTGACAAAGGGCAGCCCTGGCGGAGGCCAACGTGCACTGGAAACAGGTTTGACTTACTACCGGCAATGCGAACCAAACTCCTGCTGCGGTCGTACAGGGACCGGATAGCCCTTAGCAAAGGACCGCAGACCCCGTACTCCCGGAGCACTCCCCACAGGGTGTCCTGAGGGACACGGTCGAACGCCTTCTCCAGATCCACAAAACACATGTGGACTGGTTGGGTCCACCAGTCAACCAGTCTTTTTGTCTCTTTCTCTAAAATTGTATTGTAACATTATTAGTCTATTATTATTGACTGTTATTGTCTATTATGTAGACTATTATTGTTGTTGCTATTATTAATATATGAATAAAAATAAATTTAAAAGATTACAATTTGACTCTTTTACAACAACGAACGCTGAGCCATTAATTTTACAGCAAACAAATCAACACAAACGTGCTGATGTGAACAACTTAATGCTAACTTTAACATTGAAAATGCCAGAGACATGCTAACGCGTTAGCATCGGTCCCGTTTTTAAGTTATAAAATACATCTATCAACTGTTTCAGAAGACCATAACAGGTTGGTTTAACATAAAAATATTAAATATTACTCACAGATATATGCTCTTCAGGGTTTTAGCGGGAAAAACGTAGGATAAAGTGAAATAAAATCCACAAATCGTGTGAATCACTGCTTCGATTGGTTCAAGGTTCAAAGCAAAGCTGTGCTGCAGAAAAGTTGATTACAGACCCGCTGCAGGTCTGTAATCAGTGTGGAAAAATGATCATTTTCCTGACAAACAAGTGTGCAACTGCAAATTAGCCTACTGGGCATGCCTAATGACAAATCGGCCTGACATCGTTGCAGTCACTAGTAATCAGTGGTGTCTCTGGGTGAAAACACAACTTTTTTCGTGTGTGTGTGTGTGTGTGTGTGTGTGTGTGTGTGTGTGTGTTTTTTTTTTGTTTTTGTTTTTTTGTAACGAGTGACGGCATGGCACATAGAAAATGTATCGGAGTAGAAGTACGCAATTAAGTTCGGAAATGTAGTGAAGTAAAAGTGAAAGTAAGCTGGATTAAAAAAACTCAAGCAAAGTACAAAGTCTCCCAAAATGCACTTAAGTACAGTAGTGAAGTATTTTTACTTCATTACTATACAACACTGCATTTGACCTAATGATAGTGCTACAGGGAAGGTCCTAGGGTCATCAAAATCAATAGACTTCATCCTCAGGGGGCCATGAATGTTTCCAGATAATTTGAAAAGAATCAGATGAAAGTTCTTGGAGTTAACCTGCTACTGTGAAAATGCTGCAGTGGTGGACATGGTGGTGGTCCATGAAGAAAACATCCCTCCGTAATTGTTTGGGGATATAAATAGTACCACTGCATTCCTCATCCTTAAAAATGTAGGATTAGGCACCAGGATCAAGACCTTTGACCTAGAGCCTGAGCTACTAACAAAACAACAATGCGTGGCAGCCATCTTGTAAAATGGCTGCCTCTGCGATACCCCGATAGCCAGAAATGATCTTTAGGGTATGCTTGAACACTGTGCCAAATTTCATGCTTTTATCATCAAAGTCACACTTCATCCACATATGTGCTCCGCTATTAGGGCTTTAAATGACTTGAAGTCGTCACTGAATGAATATTAACTTTGTTTAATGGCCTGCGTCAACTAAAAATAGTTAAAGTCACATTGAGGTACAGTGTTGCCGAGCAAAATGTGCCTCACCTTTCTGCAGGATGTTTTTATGTTTCGTTTTCAGCTGCGTCGGCTCACTTTTCCCCTGTTGGGTTGCACCTAAATGGAAATCAGATTTTATTCCCTTGTTATTTATTCTGTGATCTTAAGTGTGGTTAGATGTTAAGTGGAGTAGTGCATTTCAACTTACACGATGACTCGGGCAGCAGTCTTCTCCTATCATGCCATCTCTCTCTCTCTCTCTCTCAGAATATATGCTCGTATTGCCCGTAGGCTTGCAGTCACACCTCCAACTCAGTTGGCGTGAAACAGCTCGATCTCTTCTTCTCGGTTGTCACGGTGACTCGTGATATCTGGGCTCCATTGATGAGGTGGTTGTACAGGCGCATAACTCAGGCTGAACATACTCAGAGTTGATTAAACTAATGCAGGTCAGCTGTTCTGTAACAGGATACTCAGAGTTTCCCATCTCAGGGTAAGTCGACTGAGAGTTCAGGGACAGACTCAGGGTTTGTGGAATACCCCCCAGGACTGACAGGCATGTTGTTATGTGAACCTTGTCTCTGCAGGATGAGTATGTCCTGGATGGAGAGTCTCTGCCTGGCAGCTGTACTGGAGGACTGCACAACCCGTTTGGATATACTGCGACATGTGACAACAGCACAGACCAAAAGGGGGCGCAGTGCTGGCACAAAGCAGGTCTTCCTCTGCTTGTTTGTTCATTTTATATTATTTATTTATTTATTTGTCAAAACATTCTGTCATTGTTTAACAGGTTAATAGCAGAACCTTAAAATCTGATCTCACTGGGACAGGAAGCCAGTGAAGAGACGCCAGAATGGGTGTAATGTGGTCGAACTTTCTGGTTCTTGTCAAAAATCTGGCTGCAGCATTTTGAACCAATTGGAGAGCCCTAATGCTGGACTGTGGTAAACCAGAAAATAGAACATTGGAATAGTCCAATCGAGAAGAGATAAACACATGGATCAGGGTCTCAGCATCAGCCATAGACAGGATGGGATGAATCTTCACTATATTTCGCAGGTGGAAGAAAGCAGTCCTAGTAATATCTCTAATGTGGAGGCCAAAGGACAACATAGGATCCAAAATTACCCCAAGGTTCCTCACTTTGTCAGTGTGATGTATGACACACGAGCCGAGGCTGAGCGTTAACTGGTCAAATTGATGCCGATGTCTCACTGGACCAAGAACCATCATTTCAGTCTTATCAGAGTTTAAAAGTAGGACGTTTCTAGACATCCAACTTCTCAGTGCTGCAAGGCAATCTTCTAAGGATTTTATGTGAACAAGATTACCAGCAGTTATCGGCATATATAACTGAGTATCATACAAACTCCAGGTTGGCTGCCATGTGCCTTTTACTAAGGAGTAGCTTCTGTCTGGACACTCTGCCATAGAGACCTGATTGGTGGATTGCTGCACAGATAGTTGTCCTTCTGGAAGGTTCTCCTCTCTCCATAGAGGAATGCTGGAGCTCTGACAGAGTGACCATCGGGTTCTTGGTCACTTCCCTTAGGTGATGGTCTAGTGGTTAAGGCGTTGGGCTTGAGACCAGAAGAGCCTCGGTTCAAATCCCAGCCTGACTGGAAAATCACTAAGGGCCCTTGGGCAAGGTCCTTAATCCCCTAGTTTCTCTCGGTGTGTAGTGAGCGCCTTGTATGGCAGCACCCTCACATCTGGGTAAATGTGAGGCATTATTGTAAAGCGCTTTGAGTGTCTAATGCAGATGGAAAAGTGCGATATAAATGCAGTCCATTTACCATGTGCTCCATGACTAAGGTCCTTCTCCCCCAATCACTCAGTTTAGATATGCATCCAGCTCTAGGAAGAGTCCTGGTGGATCCGAACTTCTTCCATTTACAGATGATGGAGGCCACTGTGCTCATTGGGGCCTTCAAAGTGGCAAAAATGTTTCTGTTCCTTTCCCCAGATTTGTGCCTCCAAACAATTGGAGGTCTACAGACAGTTCCTTTGACTTCATGCTTGGTTTGTGCTCTGACTGTCAGCTGTGTGACCTTATATGTAGACAGGTGTGTGTCTTTCCGAATCAAGTCCAATCAACTGAGTTTACCCCAGTAATCGAGCTTTCACAATGACATTTGCCAGAACCTGATGAACCCTGTGATGTGGATGAGTTCATACAGATTTATAGATATTAGTCATGGCATGCTGCTTCTGTTTGAAAGTTACTGCTTAAAGGTATGCTTGGGAAATGAGAAAAAAGTGGTGAAACTTGCAGACATGCCAAAAATGTCCCTGATAAAACAAAAACAAATCCGTATGGATTTATCTGATGTTGGAGGACTATGCCACAGTAAAATACTCCCTGTATCAACTTATAAAGTAAACCCGAACTGATTAGTCCATCAACAGAACAGTATTGGTCATAATTTGGTGCTGATGTGAGTTGAAGTAACCTAAATTCTTTTTCAATTTTTTATTGTTATCATTATTATTATCGTTGTTGTTGTTGTTTTCACAAGATTCCTTAAACCATTTGATGTTGGTGCCATCTTAGGATGAACCCAGAAACAGGCACATGAAGGCACAGATGTAAACTAAGACCATCTTCTTAACCAATAACGTCCAAAGCAGAGTTAAAAAATAAGCAAGTTGAGTCCAGAGACATCACGTAGAATAAACAGTGCCAGGAAACTAGGAAACCCCAGAGAGATGAACCAGGGCACAAACCAGGATAATCCAGCAGTCTGAAAGGACACAGGGGCACTCGAGTACGATGGGGATGATTACTGATTGAAGGCAGGTGCACACAATTTAAACTGAACATGGATCATGTGTGAGGGGATAGTGCAAATAAAAATGACAACGGGGGAGACAGAGAAGCAGAATACAGAAAGACACATACAGTTCAAAGGAGGACCGACATCAGGAGACGGGCATCAGGATGGTGACATTACTCGCTCCCTCACCAGACAGCACCAGATAACTCAAAACAATGAGCCATGATGGCTCAGGGCAGAGGGAGCTAGAACTGGGGCAGTACCAAAGGAAACGAAAAGAAGGGACAACAGATAGGGTGGGTAAATGAAAGGAACATCAAAACAACAGCCAGGGTGGGTGAATGGGGCTGGCAGGAAGGGCAAACCATGAATAAAAGAATGGTCAACAGAAAAATACACAAGACATCAGGGGAACAGAGACCGGTAGGAACGATGAGCAGTGGTGGGCACAGTTCCGATAATCCGATAACCGATAATTATCTAAGTTGAAGTTTTCATTATTGGATTATCTTTTCAGATAACTTTGAAAACCATTATCGGACTAATTATCTTGCGATAAATTTTTGTCCGATAATTTTTAGACCATTAACGTAGATAAACAAAAGTGAACAGATGTGTAGTTCTACCCTCTGCAAACAGAGGAGAGCTGCTTCTAGAATAAACCACTCTATCCTGTGCAGGCACAGGAGAACTGGTCACAAAAAAAAACCCATTTCTTTTAACCCCATACTGATATGAGGGCAGTATCACCCAAGTCATCCAGAGGCATACATTTTTAACTTATGGTTCAACTTTTAACCAAACTAATGTCGGACAAGTTATTTAAATTAACGTCACTCAGATATTCAAGGATTCAAAGATTCAAAAGAATTTTATTGTCATATGCACAAAGGAACATGTTCCCTGCACAATGAAATGTGATTACTGCATTTAACCCATCCTAATTTCTAGTTAGGAGCAGAAATTGCCTTTAGGTGCCCGGGGACCAGCTCCAGATGTATATCCTGCCTTAGGTCAACAGCAGGGCTGAGCAAACCTTGACTGGCCTCATGACGACAGACGACACACACATAACACACACATAAGCCGGCCCGGTACATGAACACATATAAAAAGCACACACAAGGTAAAACTTGGGAAAGACAAACCTTCATTGCTGCTGCATTGAATCATGCACCAATTATTGCCGCTTCCACTTTCTTAATTTTCTGGTAAACCAGCGCTATGCCCGCTCCACACAGCAGGAACCCGGTCACTACCCTGCCAAATATATACACATCTTCGACGTCCTCCACAGACAGCGTGTAAAGGCACATGACCTGCCATTTCCTCCAACTGTCCATCACGTAACCCATCACATGTGTCCCGGCAGGACAGGTCGGGTCCTCCGCTCCCGAGTGTCTTGTAGAAAAAATAGTGTCAATTGCGTTCAGAGACCACTTTAACAGATCCATTTTTGCTGTTTCCAGAAGAGCAAAGATGGCAGCCTCACACACAAAAAAATATATATGTGTGTGTGTGTGTGTGTGTTAGTTTTAAAGTAATGCGCTAATTTTTAAGATTTTAGTGTGGACATGCTGTGTCCAGGTGCATTATGGGTTATAGGGTAATCTCAGTATGTTCACGACAGGAGAATGCATTTCAGACACTCTGATCAGGACAACAGCATTAAACTCTAGTGCCTAAAACTCTCGTGAATATATTCTCTGGGTTTATAGACGTTGTTATTGTGTTTGCGTTTATTAAATTCCACGCATCTTAAACGTAGCAAGTAGCAGCACAGATTATCTGGAATTTTGTGTTTGCAAGTTTTCAAGGTCTCTACTGCCATCTGCTGGCCAGTAGTGTTCATGGCAGTATTCAGATTGAAGATGGGCTAATATTTTCAATCACTGTACTCATTGTACGTTCAAAAACTACACGTTGGACTCGTTTCCAGAAGCAAAACGTAAACAGAAGCTTTTTTTTTCCAAATGTAATTTACAAAAACTCTCCATGGGAGACATCAAAGTAAAAAAAAAACAACAACAAAAAACAAAAAAACATTACAAGACAGGTCTGCGGTGTTTGCACAGGGACAGTGCAAGAGGTTGGATGCTTGTAGCACTTCAGCAGTGGGATACCCTCACGACGGCCGACCATTTGACCATACAATCAGCGATCAGGAGGTGGTCGTGAGATGTTAAACGCAGCTCGTTACTCCATGTATGCTAAACGATGCAGGATGCACGGTTAACCTGAAACTCGTGCGATCCAAAAAATTCTCACACGAATGAAAAATCAGGGCCAAAACTTGCACTGGCACCAGTAGATCCTGACAGAGTTCTATTTATTCTGACACCGGTTATATCACACAGTTATCTAATTACATGTGAAGGGAACAGAGGTGATGAGGAAGTAATGGGTAGATATGGTATCAAGGATAGGAATGGGGAAAGACAGATGGTAATTGATTTTGCAAAAAAGATGGAAATGGTTGTGGTGAATACCTACTTTAAGAAAAGGGAGGAGCACAGGGTGACATAAGCGTGGAGGAAGGTGCACACAGGTGGACTACATTCTTTATAGGAGATGCAAGCTAAAAGAAATCAGAGACTGTAAGGTGGTGGCAGGAGAGAGTGTCGTTAGACAGTATAGGATGGTTGTTTGTAGGATGACTTTAGAGGTAAAGAAGAAGAAGAGAGTGAGAGCTCAACAAAGAATCAGCTGGTGGAAGCTGAAGGAGGAAGACTGTTGTGTGAAATTTAGCGAGCAGGTGAGAGAAGCACTGGTTGGAGAGGAAGCAATTTTGGACAACTGGAAAAGTACTGCAGATGTGAGGGAGACAGCTAGGACAGTAATGGGTATGACATCTGGACAGTGGAAGGAAGACAAGGAGACTTGGTGGTGGAATGAAGAGGTCCAGGAAAGCATAAAGAGAAAGAGGTTGGCGAAAAAGTTTTGGGATAGTTGGAGAGATGAAGAAAGTAGACAGGAGTACAAGGAGATGCGGCGTAAGGCGAAAAGAGAAGTGACAAAAGCTAAGGAAAAGGCATATTGCGAGCTGTACAAGAAGTTGAATAGCAAGGAAGGAGAAAAGGACTTGTACCGATTGGCCAGACAAAGGGACAGAGCTGGAAAGGATGTTCAGCAGGTTAGGGTGGTAAAAGATGCACATGGTAATGTGCTGACAAGTGAGGAGTGTGTGCTGAGAAGGTGGAGGGAATATTTAGAAGAGCTGATGAATAAAGAAAATGAGCAAGAGAAAAGGCTGGATGATGTGAGAGTAAATCGGGAAGTACAAGAGATTAGTAAGGAAGAAGTGAGGGCTGCTATGAAGAGGATGAAGAGTGGAAAGGCAGTTGGTCCAGATGACATTCCAGTGGAGGCATGGAAATGTCAAGGAGAGATGGCAGTAGAGTTTCTAACCAGATTGTTTAATAACATTTTGGAAAGTGAGAGGATGCCTGAGGAGTGGAGACGAAGTGTGCTGGTTCCTACTTTCAAGAACAAGGGTGATGTGCAGAGCTGCAGTAACTACAGAGGCATAAAGCTGATCAGCCACAGCATGAAGTTATGGGAAAGAGTAGTAGAAGCTAGGCTTAGAAAACAGGTGAAGATCTGTGAGCAGCAATATGGTTTCATGCCGAGAAAGAGCACTACAGATGCAGTGTTTGCTCTGAGAGTACTGTTGGAGAAGTACAGAGAAGGACAGAAAGAGTTACATTGTGTGTTTGTGGACTTAGAAAAACCTTATGATAGGGTGCCAAGAGAAGAGCTGTGGTATTGTATGAGGAAGTCTGGAGTGGCAGAGAAGTATGTTAGGGTAGTGCAGGACATGTAAAATAGTGTGACAGCGGTGAGATGCGCAGTCGGAATGACAGACTCGTTCAAGGTGGAGGTGGGATTACACCAAGGATCAGCTCTGAGTCCTTTCTTGTTTACAGTGGTGATGGACAGGTTGGCGGATGAGATCAGACAGGAGTCCCCATGGACTATGATGTTTGCAGATGACATTGTGATCTGTAGTGAGAGTAAAGAGCAAGTTGAGTCTAGTCTGGAGAAGTGGAGATATGCTTTGGAGAGAAGGGGAATGAAAGTCAGTCGGCTCAAGACTGAGTCCATGTGTGTGAACGGGAGGGAGCCCAGTGGAATAGTGCAGTTACAAGGAGTAGAAGTGGTGATAGTAGATGAGTTTAAATATTTGGGGTCAACTGTTCAAAGTAATGGAGAGTGTGGTCGAGAGGTTAAGAAGAGAGTGCAGGCAGGGTGGAGTGGGTGGAGAAAGGTGGCAGGAGTGATTTGTGACCGAAGAATATCAGCAAGAGTGAAGAGGAAAGTTTACAAGACAGTAGTGAGACCAGCTATGTTGGACGGCTTAGAGACAGTGGCACTACAGGGCTTGACAATAAGGCAATTTATGCACTGGCCCACAGGGTTAGTAGAATTTGAAAGTTACTGGCCCGGATGAAAATATCTTGTTGTTAAATCAACACTCAGACATTAGAATTGGGTTTCCTTAATGCAAAAACACTTGAAAACAAACACAATATTCTTATACTACATGATAAAAACCTTAAAGTGAGTCAACTTTGAAAAAAATGTCGGTAGGTAACTGATAGGAATTTTTTTCAACACTCAGACATTAATACAAAAATAAATGTATTTCTTGATCATTTACAAAATTAATATAAGTTAAATTTCATATACCAAGCTCCCTTGCTAATGTTGTCACCGTGGGGTTTCCACAAGGGCATACTGATTAGACTTTTAAACTGGCGTATGAAATCATACCAGATGTCTACCAGGACTTGGTATATTTATACTTACTTGTCAGTATATTTTGGCATGGCCCTACAAGTTCCACAGAAGACAACCTCGCTGTCCTCATCACACTCCAGCCATGGCCGTCTTTTCTTCCAGGAAGCTTGCCCAGTTTTCCTCACCCTTTTCTTCTCATATTCAGCATCAGCAGCCTTCCTCTTCTGTGCTTGTTTTGAGGGTGATAGCTGTTCTTTCCTTTGCTTTCCTGGTTTCTGCCCAGGGGCAGGAGGTTTCAAGAAATTCATAATATTCACTGCGCTCGATCTTGCTTAAGCGAAAATGATGCGTCGATGTTGAAGCGAAATTTGCGCCACATCAGAAGATGCTCCTGCAGACGAAGTTCATCTGCACTTCGGCAATGTTCGGAACATTGCGAAGTGGTGCAACATGTCCTGTCTCTGGTAGCAGCCTATGAGCAGGACTTATGTCTCTTTTGTCCTTTATTTCACAATTATGACAAGAGTTTTTGGAGCGACCCAGCAGCCCAACAGCAGCGGGAGCGGAGTTTCTTTCTCTTTTTATTTATGTGCGCACGCGAGCGAATGGTCTGTAGAGAATATTTTATTAATTACCTACACAGATGTATAATAAAACAAATGGTGACTGGTTTCTAAACACAATTGTGACAGACTTTTTGGGGGAAGAGCGAGCTGCAGCCACAGAGCAGGAAGCAGAGTTTCTTTCTTTTTTTTTTTTATTGTTTACATGTGCGCGCGTGAACGGGACAGTTGGTCCTCAAACTGGGTCCCGCAGAGGCGGAAGGACCGCTGAAAGCAGCCGTCATCCAGACGCAGCTCCTGCAGCAAATAATGATACTCCCTGAATTGGGAACGTCTCATGACGTTTGTCAGCTTTTCACAACAACTGGCTCCGTGTGATCAAGGTCCGTCATGTTAACTTGACTGACAACTGCAGCCGGCGAGCTGAATGGAAGCTCCTCCTATTTGATGACGCACCGGGGCGAATTTTCGCAGCAAAAGCAGAGCGACACACCCGGCGAAGGAGGCGCGTCCGTTGCCATGCGACCCCCGCAAATTTATAGCGTCTGATTTCGCCCGGTGTGAACGCGGCATTAGACTAATAAATTTGCCCAAAGCGATTTTAATTCTTACTGGCCCGTACGGACCAGTGAAATATGAACTTCACTGGCCCGTGGTGGCCCGGAACGTGTAAAAAAAGGCCGCCGGGCCATCGGACCAGTGCTATTGTTGAGCCCAGCACTAACAAAAAGACAGGAGGCAGAGCTGGAGGTGGCCGAGCTGAAGATGTTGAGATTCTCTTTGGGCGTGACAAGAATTGATAAGATTAGGAATGAACATATCAGAGGAACAGCTCAGGTGGGATGGTTTGAGGCAAAGTCAGAGAGGCGAGATGAATGAATGAATGAATGAATGAATTTATTCAGCACGCACATAAACAAAACAAAATACCAACATAAACTCTTACTAACATACATAAAAAAAAAACAAACAAAAGAAAAATACAACAATAACTCAGTTTCTCAAATTAGGTGCAGCCGAAAGGGCATGGGCTGAAGCAAAAGCTTATAAATGCCACCCCGTACACCGTACACCCGTTACCATCCACAGTTAAATACACTCAAATAAGATAGAAATCAGAAAATAACATAACTAAACAGAATAGAACAATTTCATATTTACATTTTACATTTACATTTTATATCTACATTAGAATATAGTTAGGTACTAACATTTGCATCAATGGCATTCCATTATTTTCAATTCATTTAAAGTTTAACACATTTTTACCTTCTAAGCAATTACAAATAGTCTTGCACCCTGATCATTACTGGCATAATGTCATACACCAAATACTGTTCAATGTCTATACAATCGTCTACACTTCTTACTAACTCTGTTAACATTTTTACTTGTTTGTGTACTGTGCTAACATAATTTCTTTATATTTCTTTTTGAACTTATAAATGTTTCCACACATTTTAATGTGGTTATCCAAATGATTCCATAAATTAACTCCACATACCGACACACACCAACTTTTCAGAGTAGTTCTTACATAATTTACTATAAAGTTACCACATCCCCTCAATCCATACTGTCCTTCTCTCTTACAGAACAGTTTCTTTATATTACATTGCAGTTCATTTTTATTGGCTTTAAACATTAGTAATGCAGTATGAAACTTTACCAAATCAGTCATTTTTAATAATTTTGACCTGATAAACAATTCATTTGTGTGGTCTAGATATCCTACTTTATGCAAAATTCTAACTGCGTGTTTTTGTAATATAACGAGGGGATGAAGTGAACTCTTATAGTTGTTACCCCATACTTCTATACAGTAAGTTAAATAAGGCAAAATCAATGTACAATATAACACTCGAAGGGCATCATGCTCCAACAGATATTTAACTTTATTAATAACTGCGAGACTTTTGGAAGCTTTACTCTGTATATATCTAATGTGCTTTTTCCAGCTTATTTTTTCATCTATTATCACACCAAAAAATTTACATTCTGATACTCTTTCAATTTGAACACCATTTATACATATCTTTATCTCAGAGTTTACTTTGTAATTCCCGAAAAACATTATTTTAGTTTTATTAGATTTAAAGATAATTTATTTGTGTCCATCCATCTTTTTAGTTTATTCAATTCCTCATTAATAATACGGGTAAGTGCACTATAATTTTCATTTGCATAAAATATGTTTGTGTCATCCTCAAATAAAATCATTCTCATCACTTTGGATATATTAAATATGTCATTTATATATAAATTAAATAATTTTGCTCCCAAAATTGAACCTTGGGGTACTCCGCATAAAATCTCCAAGTTATTTGATGTAAACTCACCCATTTTCACAAACTGCTTTCTCTCCGTTAAGTAACTCTGTATCCATTGCAGTGCAACTCCGCTAACACCATACATTTCTAATTTTTTAATCAAAATTGAATGATTAAGAGTATCAAAAGCTTTCTTTAAGTCTATAAAAATGCCAACTGCATATTTCTTTCTCTCTATAGCATTGGTTATCTCCTCTATGGTTTAAATTACTGCCATTGAAGTGGACCGCTTACTCCTAAAACCATATTGGCATTCATTAAGAATTTCATACTTTCCAATAAATGACTCTAATCTATTATCATATAGCTTTTCCAAAATTTTAGAGAATTGTGGGAGTAAAGAGACTGGTCTATAGTTTGTAAAAATGTGTTTATCTCCACTTTTAAATAGAGGGACAACTTTAGCCATTTTCATTTTGCTTGGAAAATTTCCCGTTATAAAAGATAAATTACAAATATATACAAATATAGATAGAGATTGAGATGGTTTGGACATGTGCAGAGGAGGGACCCAGGGTATATAGGGAGAAGGATGCTGAGGATGGAGCCACCAGGCAGGAGGAGAAGAAGGAGGCCAAAGAGGAGGTTTATGGATGTGCTGAGGGACGACATGCAGGTGGTTGGTGTTACAGGGGAAGATACAGAGGACAGGGTGAGATGAAAACAATTGATCTGCTGTGGCGACCTCTAACGGGAACAGCTGAAAGACAAAGAAGAAGATTGGTTATCGGTTATCTGTAGCTTCCAATACATTTTGGGTGGTTTATTGTTTTATCTTTATCAAAGATAACTTTTCAGTTATCTGATTATCTATTATCGAAGTTAATTTTTTTGGTTATCTGTGCCCACCACTGACAATGAGGCGCCACCTGTGAGGCTGACAGAGAGCAGACAGAACATCAGAGGGAGGGCAACAAGAAAGACAGGCGGTCAGGCCTTGGCAGGTGACAGAGGACAGAGATGTCACCAAGTGGGTGTCTGTAAGTCCAACAGACGACAGACAGGTCTTCAGTTGGGCATCTGTAAGACCATCGTAGCACAGACAGGTCTTCAGGTGGGCATCTGTAAGACCATCGGGGAACAGACAGGTCTTCAGGTGGGTGGTTATGCGTCTTCAGGTGGGTGGTTATCCGGCCAACAGTGGACAAACAGAACAGCAGGTAGGTGGCTGAGATGCCAATCCAGAGCTAATAAAAATACCCCAGAATCACAGCTGTCGGCAGATCAAGAGCAGGAGCCTTTGACTGCCTTGAAATCAGGGAACAGGTGCTACTGCATGCTCTGGGTTGGATTCTGTGGCCACAGCATCCTGTGGGGTGGATGTCATAGCTGAAGGAGCTTCTTGGGGTAGCCCATGGTGACTCAGGCAGTCTCTAGGTAAACTGTAGATGAAACTGAGGCAGAGTGAGTGCAGTGGGGTATAGGGAAAACTCCAGCATCAGTGAGCTGGAGGGTGACTGAGATAATGGATGCTACCATTCTGGTTCCTCAGTCATGGCAGGCATACATTTGGATCTTCTTTATTCTTCACTCCTGCTGTTAGAGCATACTGGAGGGTCCTCAACAGGCTTATCCAATGGACAGTGCACATGGTGGCTGAGGCGCCAAAGGTGGCAGAGTTGACAGAAGGCGGCGGCCTTATAAAACTCATGGCAGTGAGTTCTGGTATATATATGAATAGACAGGAGTCGGTAGTGAAATTTGTGAAAGTGCCCATGGCTAGGAGATTATTGTTCAACAGGAAGTCATGTATGAGGGGCGATTGACAAGTTTTGAGCCTGATGCAGAAAAAGTACGGTGTGTTTCTTCATCCTTTGCATTCTGAGAAACCAACATGTCTCAAGACCCCGTCATACTTAGTACAAATGAGCATGAGCCAAGCCGAATCAAGTGGAATGTAAAAAATAAATAAATAAAAAAAAATTGTGCCACATCCGGGGGGGGGGGAAGAATTGCAAAGAACAGCTGTCCAAACTGACTATGCTCCGGCCCGCCCGACTGATTTGACCACACATGTGGCGGTTGCGTGGGTGGCGGGCGTGTGTATAAACCCCGGCCCGATCTGAATCGGCATTAAGGACCCAAAGAGTCGTATCCAAATGCTCCAATTCTTCAGGGATCTTCCACAAAGAACCATCTGCCTTGATCGCCGCTTGCAGCTGGCAGACGGTGGGAAGGTCCGCTGTCAGCTAAAGGTGAGCGCTGTCTGGATGTGGCGTCATATGGAATAATTATTTCGTAGTGAATGATGCATCTGCCCTCGGATCATGGCGGATGTCTCCATTGCTCTTCACACCCATGTCACACGTATGACATGTCAACTAATGGATGCATGTGGCTGTTGGTCGCTGTGAGCTGGAAAACACGTCTGGAGCCATTCCAAAGGTGATTACATACTTTATTTACATTGTGGTGCGTGGGTAAATGGTTGCATCAACAGCCTCTCTAATGGTTTAGAAGATGTATCGGTCATTATGTGTTTATTACTGTGTGACAGGCTATTGAGCTGCGCACAGCAGTCCACCACTGAGAGATGCACTGATGCAGTTCAGTCATCTGACCGGGCTGTTAGAGCCATGATAACATAATATTACAACTACAACTTCTAAATCATGAGGTGGACTAACAATGTATCTGTTATATGATGTGTATTACAGCTGTGACAGACTGTTCAGCTACGTGCACTGCTCTGCCGCTCAGAGACGTGCTGACACGGTGTGCAGCCATCTGACCAGGCTATTAGAGCCATGATAACATAATATTACAGACAGAACTTCTAAATCATGAGGTGACTGACAGTATATCTGTTATATGATGTGTATTACAATGTGGCAGGCCATTCAGCTGCGCCCACTGATCCGCCGCTCAGAGGCACACTGACGCGGTGCGTAGCCATCTGGCCAGTCTGTTACAGCCATGATTGTCAGGGTTTTTGATTTTGTTTGCTTGTCCAACTTGATTTTGTCTTCTCTTGCCAGGTCCCTATGCCTTAAGGTGTATAAGCATTTTGCGCCCTCTGGTGGTATGTGCCGTGGATGGCCACATGTTAGGTCAAATCACCCACCGCACTCTGTCTGTTAAAATGATTACTTCCGAGACTCATTCAGCTTCCATGTTTTTAATATGACTCATCCGATCATTCTACAATGACACAGGCCCAATTTTGATTGAACAAAGGGTGAAATTATGCATCATGTGTGCAGATGAGATGAGTTCGTATCAGTTAGATGAGTTTGTATCAGTTTCTGTCAGTGTGTGCATAATGTCTGGAGTTACCTTGACAACATCAGACTGTAGGGCAGGGGTAGGCAACCTGTTCCAGAAAGAGCCATGAGGGTGCAGGTTTTCTTTGCAGCCACTGACTCCACCAGGTGATTTTACTGATTAATATCACTTTGAGCAGATGGAATCAGTTAATCAGTTAATCAGGGGAAGGCAGAAAGATAAGAGGGGCAGCCAAATGATTCACCAAGGCCGTAGAGCAGGGGTGGCCAAGTTCGGTCCTCGAAAGCCACCTTCCTGACACTCTTAGTTGTCTCCCTGCTCCAACACACCTGAATCCAATGAAAGGCTCATTAAAAGTCTGCTAACGGGTCTTTCATTATCTGCCGTAGAGATTCTTCTGGAGGAAAACAGCTGAGTCTTTTGACCTTCAGAGGCTGATAAGCCTGTCATGTTAGGGTTAAGCAGAGAAACACCATTTACAGCTCCTCTGACCGGCCATATCCAATTTATGAGTGTTCTCTGGTCTCTGACATCTTCCTTTGCAAGGCGTACATTTGCTCTGAGATGTTTTCCAACTTACATCTGAGTTCTCATTAATCAACTCATTAATCATGACGGATAGGCGAGGGGCCGTGGTTCTGGTAGCAGCCGTCTTGCCAATTCTCTGGTAGGTCAGGGCAGCACATAAACCAATAAGCACCAGCCCTCCCACTATAAAACCAAATATAAATAAGTCTTCCACAGAGAGTGGTACCAAGCACTCAATGCGCCACTTCTCCCAGGTGTGGATAACATAGCCCGCAGGGTAGGTTCCATCTGGGCACACAGGGTCCCCCAGCCCTGGTTTCCTTGTTGAAAAAATGCTGTCAATAGCATTCAGAGACCAGCTGATCAATTCCATGGTTAATCCAAATATAGTTTGAAGAATTCACAGTCCGGTGAAGTAGGGACTTTGAAGGTTGGAGCAGAGATAGAGGAGAGAGGAAGGGATGCGACCGCCCTCGCCGGAGTCCCAAGCTGATTTGAATTTGGTTCTGGTTCTTATTTTACATTTTGTCGTCTGTTTGTTATTTTTTCTGTTTCATTGGTTTTCTGTGGGTTCATTTTCTTGTGGGTGTTTTCATCTTGGGTCTGTCTGTCTCTATCTCTCTTGGTGCTCGGTGGTGGGTGTTTCCCTCTCTCTGGCCAAGCCCTTATTCTGGTGCCTTCCATGCACACCTGTTCTTGATTTGTTGCTCATCACTTGGGGTTATATAAGCTCACTGGGTGTGTTTGTCCTTCGCCAGATTGTTGTGCCTTGTGCCACTTTCCAGCTCTGTACCTGGGTTCCTTTGTCCTCCTTGCCTCATAGTGTGTTCCTGACCTCCTGCCTGTTGCAACGACCACGTCTCAAGCCTGACTATTTTTGTACTGCTGCTTTTTCTGGACTGCCTACTTGTGTACTGATCTCTGCTACCCACCCAAGTAAAACCTCTTTACAACCAGAGCTGTTTATTTGAGCCGAGCATTTGTGTCCAACTATTGCTGATAGCCTGATACGGTTGCTAAACATGGAAAGCCAGATGCATTGTCTCATCAGGGGGACCCGATTGACACACCTGCTGATCCGAGGACCATCTTCCCCTTGTCATGCTTTGTCTCATCATTAACCTGGGATATAGAATCAAAGGTTAAATTGGCTTTGGGTGATGCACTGGTTCCCGCTGGTTGTCCGCGGGGCAAACTCTTTGTTTTTCGATAGCCGTTTGTCGTGTCACGCTGGGATTAAAAAGACCATATTTGTTATGTAGCAAAGGTTCTGGTGGCCAGGGTTTAATAAGGATGTTACTGAGTATGTGAATGCCTGCCATCTTTGTGCTATGCATAAGTCGTCCATGTCGCTCTTTGTTACCGCTTGCTATTCCTATTCGCCCGTGGTCTCACATTTCCTTGGACTTTGTAACCGGTTTTCCACCCTCTCAGGGCCACACTGTAGTTTTGACACTTGTTGATTATTTGTCTAAGATGGTTCATTTCATACCTCTACCGAGCCTTCCATCGGCGAAAAAGTGGCCAAAGTAATGTTATCACAAGTTTTCAAACTTCCCGGGTTATCACAGGATATTGTATCTGACAGGGGACCACAATTTGTGTCTAATTTTTGGGGGAGTTCTGCCGTCTCCTCGGGGTCACGTCAAGTTTACCCTTAGGCTATTATCCACAGGCCAATGGGCAGTTGGAATGGTTAAACCAAGAGCTCTGGGTTCTTGCCTCACAACACCCAGTGTCATGGTCAGCACCACTCCCCTGGATAGAACTAGCACATAATAGTTTACCCTCAGCATCCTCCGGATTCTCCCCTTCCATGTAGTGTATGGTCACCAGCCTTCTGTTTTTCCCTCTGTTAATCTCAACTCCTCTGTTCCCTCAGCTCTCAGCCTCATCCTCCATTGCCAACGAACATGGGAGCAGGCTAGAAAGGCTCTGGTACATTTCTTGTTGGCCTAAAAGAGGTCCACCGCACCTCCATACACCCTGGACAAAAAGTTTGGCTTTCCACACACCACCTTTCCCCCAGAGGACAGCCCAAGAAATTGGCTCCCAGGTCCGTTGGTCCCTTTTCCGGTATCCAAAGTTATTAACCCTGTCTCTGTTCATCTCCGTCTCCTCAGGTCCATGCACGTTCATTCTGCATTTCATGTCAGTCATCTTAAGCCGGTCCGTTCAAGTGCTTTATGCCTTCTGGCCGTTCCCCTGCCACCTGCCCAGTGTGTGGATGGTGGCCCAGTTTTTGCTGTGCGCCAGTTCTGGACTCTCGCCGCCATGGTCGTGGTATCCAGTACCTGGTCGATTGGGAGGGTTATGGCCCCGAGGAGCGGTTTCAGATTCCCTCCTGCTTTGTGTTGGATCCCAGTCTTATCCGCGACTTCCATGCCACTCATACCGGTTCCCCTGGGCCGTCTGGAGTCGGTCATGGGCGGGACTACCGGTATTTGAGATTTTTTTTTTGCTTGTCTGTTTTATTTTCTCTTGGTCTGTTTTGTTATTTTCTTTGATTCATTGGTTTTCAGTGTGTTTATTCTCTTGCTGGGTTTTTCTGCTTGGGTCTGTCTGTTTCTATCTCTCTTGTCTGTTCCTGGGTTCTTGGTGGTTGGCGTTTCTCTCTCTCTGGCCACGCCCTTGTTCTGTTGCTTTCCACGCACACCTGTTCCTAATTTGCAGCTCATCACCTGGGGTTATATAAGATCACTGGGTGCTATTGTTCCTTGCCAGATTGATGCCCCTTGTGCCTTCTCTACAGCTCTCGTTCTCATGTTCTATAGTCCTGCCTGCCTCAATGTGTTTCTCGACCTCCTGCCCGTTTTTCCGACCTCGCCAAAGCCTGATGATTTTTGTACTTCTGCTGTGTATTTTGGACTGCTTTTTTGTGTACAGACCACTGCTATCCTCCTCAGAAAACCTTTTACCAACCACAGCTGTTTGTGTGAGCCTCGCATTTGTATCCAAACATTTTTGACCAACCCGCCTATCAATCATAATGTAATATTACAGACAGAACTTCTAAATCATGAGGTGGACTGACAATATATCTGTCATATGATGCGTATTACAGCTGTGACAGGCCGTTGAGCTGCGCATGCTGATCCTCGGCTGTGCATATGGACTCGCAGCAACACATGGTGTATTTTATATGATTGTGCAATGTTCATATCTACTTCATAAAATGAGTGCGTGCCACAGACTTTGCACTTTGCAATATTACTTTTGCGCAACCTGAACGGGATGCACGGGGGTGCAGTTCGGGGCATGCTGGCAGGATTAGACATGCCTGACCATAGCAACTTTCCCTTAAACATGATCAGACTGTTTTGAATGCTGTTTTGATGTCATGTGTATATTTAGAAGCAGTCAGAATGCAGTTGGAGTCCACCTTGACTGCCGACTGTTAAAGGAGATTTTTTTTAATGAAAGATGTGCGGACAGTGCGGCGGCACAGGAAAAACACCTCCGTGTTGCTAACGATTTGTAAAATCCAGGCGGCTTTTGATGGCTTTCAGTGAAGTGAGTATATGAGAAATTGTTTAACAGCTGGACATGTTCCAACTTGTCCTTAAGGCTTCCAACGGAGGTGTTTTTCCTGTGGCGGAGCGTCGCAGCGGCTGCGAGCCGACGCTGCAATCCGCCCGCACGTCTTTCATTAAAAAAATCTCCTTTAACAGTGGAATATCCGGATAAAATGCTGAAACCGACTTCTTCTGAAACTTCTCTGTTCTCTCACGACGTCCTGGATCAATAGAGCCTGAAATGTGGAGGTTTTCAGCTTGAAACAGGCTGACGACGGCGCCTGAGAGCGCTGCACGACGTCTCGCTCCGTGGGAAGTCCTTAAAGCGACAGTATCACCTCAAAATCTCTCATCAGCCGTTAAAATTTTCACCGAAAACCAGCTTAATTTTTCGAACCGTGTCCACTTCGATGTGTCTCACAGGTTTAGAAAAAATTTTGATCAAACAAAGCGCCAGTCTCTCAGCAACTTCTCAGACAAAGGAATTCCGACGAGGGGCTGGGCGACTCCTCCCACAAGGAGTGCTCACAGGCGAATGACGTCGCCGACAGGCGTGGAAAAACTCACGCATGCGCACGAGGGTTCAAGCATGTCTGACGTAAAAACATATGAATGAAATCCATATAGTTTTTGAAAAAAATAAAAAGGACCTATACTTTATTGACAGACCTCGTATATTTCAATATTTTGTCCATTGGCAAATTTGTCAGTCTCCCGTGGAGGTGGGGCATTAATGGACAGATGGTGTCATATTTCCACAGATTTCTGCACTGAGAAGAAAGATTTTCCCTGTTTACAGACACATATGCTGCATATTACCAGAGTTTGGTGCTCTGGAAGTATTAAGTCATGGTTCTTCACTCAACACCGCTGTGTCTCCTTGCTGAGAGAGAGAGTGTGTGCTGTTCATTTCTTCAAGCAAAGGTGGCAGAGGTGACTGCACATACTGTGTCGGTCCTTTCTCCACTTGTTGGACTGTTGAACAATTGGAAAACAGAATGAATCATTGGACAGCTGCAGGAAAAATAAGACATGCAGAGGACAGAATAGGAAACAAACGTGAAGGCAGCGGGATCGCTCTCTGTCTGATCTCTGCTCAAAGTTTTGAACATGCACAAAACTTTCTGACGGACTCGGTGGACAGCAACTGACAAGTGTTTTTGCAGATGGTGAAAAGGACTTTTTATGGAAAAAACAAACACGAATCAATCAATCAATCAATCAATTTTATTTATATAGCGCCAAATCACAACAAACAGTTGCCCCAAGGCGCTTTATATTGTAAGGCAAGGCCATACAATAATTACATAAAAGCCCCAATGGTCAAAACGACCCCCTGTGAGCAAGCACTTGGCGACAGTGGGAAGGAAAAACTCCCTTTTAACAGGAAGAAACCTCCAGCAGAACCAGGCTCAGGGAGGGGCAGTCTTCTGCTGGGACTGGTTGGGGCTGAGGGAGAGAACCAGGAAAAAGACATGCTGTGGAGGGGAGCAGAGATCAGTCACTAATGATTAAATGCAGAGTGGTGCATACAGAGCAAAAAGAGAAAGAAACACTCAGTGCATCATGGGAACCCCCCAGCAGTCTAAGTCTATAGCAGCATAACTAAGGGATGGTTCAGGGTCACCTGATCCAGCCCTAACTATAAGCTTTAGCAAAAAGGAAAGTTTTAAGCCTAATCTTAAAAGTAAAGAGGGTGTCTGTCTCCCTGATCCGAATTGGGAGCTGGTTCCACAGGAGAGGAGCCTGAAAGCTGAAGGCTCTGCCTCCCATTCTACTCTTACAAACCCTAGGAACTACAAGTAAGCCTGCAGTCTGAGAGCGAAGCGCTCTATTGGGGTGATATGGTACTATGAGGTCCCTAAGATAAGATGGGACCTGATTATTCAAAACCTTATAAGTAAGAAGAAGAATTTTAAATTCTATTCTAGAATTAACAGGAAGCCAATGAAGAGAGGCCAATATGGGTGAGATATGCTCTCTCCTTCTAGTCCCCGTTAGTACTCTAGCTGCAGCATTTTGAATTAACTGAAGGCTTTTCAGGGAACTTTTAGGACAACCTGATAATAATGAATTACAATAGTCCAGCCTAGAGGAAATAAATGCATGAATTAGTTTTTCAGCATCACTCTGAGACAAGACCTTTCTAATTTTAGAGATATTGCGTAAATGCAAAAAAGCACTCCTACATATTTGTTTAATATGCGCTTTGAATGACATATCCTGATCAAAAATGACTCTAAGATTTCTCACAGTATTACTAGAGGTCAGGGTAATGCCATCCAGAGTAAGGATCTGGTTAGACACCATGTTTCTAAGATTTGTGGGGCCAAGTACAATAACTTCAGTTTTATCTGAGTTTAAAAGCAGGAAATTAGAGGTCATCCATGTCTTTATGTCTGTAAGACAATCCTGCAGTTTAGCTAATTGGTGTGTGTCCTCTGGCTTCATGGATAGATAAAGCTGGGTATCATCTGCATAACAATGAAAATTTAAGCAATGCCGTCTAATAATACTGCCTAAGGGAAGCATGTATAAAGTGAATAAAATTGGTCCTAGCACAGAACCTTGTGGAACTCCATAATTAACCTTAGTCTGTGAAGAAGATTCCCCATTTACATGAACAAATTGTAATCTATTAGATAAATATGATTCAAACCACCGCAGCGCAGTGCCTTTAATACCTATGGCATGCTCTAATCTCTGTAATAAAATTTTATGGTCAACAGTATCAAAAGCAGCACTGAGGTCTAACAGAACAAGCACAGAGATGAGTCCACTGTCTGAGGCCATAAGAAGATCATTTGTAACCTTCACTAATGCTGTTTCTGTACTATGATGAATTCTAAAACCTGACTGAAACTCTTCAAATAGACCATTCCTCTGCAGATGATCAGTTAGCTGTTTTACAACTACCCTTTCAAGAATTTTTGAGAGAAAAGGAAGGTTGGAGATTGGCCTATAATTAGCTAAGATAGCTTGGTCAAGTGATGGCTTCTTAAGTAATGGTTTAATTACTGCCACCTTAAAAGCCTGTGGTACATAGCCAACTAATTAAGATAGATTGATCATATTTAAGATCGAAGCATTAATTAATGGTAGGGCTTCCTTGAGCAGCCTGGTAGGAATGGGGTCTAATAGACATGTTGATGGTTTGGATGAAGTAACTAATGAAAATAACTCAGACAGAACAATCTGACAGAAAGAGTCTAACCAAATACCGGCATCACTGAAAACAGCCAAAGATAACGATATGTCTTTGGGATGGTTATGAGTAATTTTTTCTCTAATAGTTACAATTTTATTAGCAAAGAAAGTCATGAAATCATTACTAGTTAAAGTTAAAGGAATACTCGGCTCAATAGAGCTCTGACTCTTTGTCAGCCTGGCTACAGTGCTGAAAAGAAACCTGGGGTTGTTCTTATTTTCTTCAATTAGTGATGAGTAGTAAGATGTCCTAGCTTTACGGAGGGCTTTTTTTTATAGAACAACAGACTCTTTTTCCAGGCTAAGTGAAGATCTTCTAAATTAGTGAGACGCCATTTCCTCTCCAACTTACGGGTTATCTGCTTTAAGCTACGAGTTTGTGAGTTATACCACGGAGTCAGGCACTTCTGATTTAAAGCTCTCTTTTTCAGAGGAGCTACAGCATCCAAAGTTGTCTTTAATGAGGATGTAAAACTATTGACGAGATACTCTATCTCACTTACAGAGTTTAGGTAGCTACTCTGCACTGTGTTGGTATATGGCATTAGAGAACATAAAGGAATCATATCCTTAAACCTAGTTACAGCGCTTTCTGAAAGACTTCTAGTGTAATGAAACTTATTCCCCACTGCTGGGTAGTCCATCAGAGTAAATGTAAATGTTATTAAGAAATGATCAGACAGAAGGGAGTTTTCAGGGAATACTGTTAAGTCTTCAATTTCCATACCATAAGTCAGAACAAGATCTAAGATATGATTAAAGTGGTGGGTGGACTCATTTACATTTTGAGCAAAGCCAATTGAGTCTAATAATAGATTAAATGCAGTGTTGAGGCTGTCATTCTCAGCATCTGTGTGGATGTTAAAATCGCCCACTATAATTATCTTTTCTGAGCTAAGCACTAAGTCAGACAAAAGTTCTGAAAATTCACAGAGAAACTCACAGTAACGACCAGGTGGACGATAGATAATAACAAATAAAACTGGTTTTTGGGACTTCCAATTTGGATGGACAAGACTAAGAGTCAAGCTTTCAAATGAATTAAAGCTCTGTCTGGGTTTTTGATTAATTAATAAGCTGGAATGGAAGATTGCTGCTAATCCTCCGCCTCGGCCCGTGCTACGAGCGTTCTGGCAGTTAGTGTGACTCGGGGGTGTTGACTCATTTAAACTAACATATTCATCCTGCTGTAACCAGGTTTCTGTAAGGCAGAATAAATCAATATGTTGATCAATTATTATATCATTTACTAACAGGGACTTAGAAGAGAGAGACCTAATGTTTAATAGACCACATTTAACTGTTTTAGTCTGTGGTGCAGTTGAAGGTGCTATATTATTTTTTCTTTTTGAATTTTTATGCTTAAATAGATTTTTGCTGGTTATTGGTGGTCTGGGAGCAGGCACCGTCTCTACGGGGATGGGGTAATGAGGGGATGGCAGGGGGAGAGAAGCTGCAGAGAGGTGTGTAAGACTACAACTCTGCTTCCTGGTCCCAACCCTGGATAGTCACGGTTTGGAGGATTTAAGAAAATTGGCCAGATTTCTAGAAATGAGAGCTGCTCCATCCAAAGTGGGATGGATGCCGTCTCTCCTAACAAGACCAGGTTTTCCCCAGAAGCTTTGCCAATTATCTATGAAGCCCACCTCATTTTTTGGACACCACTCAGACAGCCAGCAATTCAGGGAGAACATGCGGCTAAACATGTCACTCCCGGTCCGATTGGGGAGGGGCCCAGAGAAAACTACAGAGTCCGACATTGTTTTTGCAAAGTTACACACCGATTTAATGTTAATTTTAGTGACCTCCGATTGGCATAACCGGGTGTCATTACTGCCGACGTGAATTACAATCTTACCAAATTTACGCTTAGCCTTAGCCAGCAGTTTCAAATTTCCTTCAATGTCGCCTGCTCTGGCCCCCGGAAGACAATTGACTATGGTTGCTGGTGTCGCTAACTTCACATTTCTCAAAACAAGAGTCGCCAATAACCAGAGTTTGATCCTCGGCGGGTGTGTCGCCGAGTGGGGAAAAACGGTTAGAAATGTACACGGGGCTTCTGTTTAGGGCTACGCTTCCTCCTCACAGTCACCCAGTCGGCCTGCTTTCCCGGCTGCTCGGGATCTGCCAGAGGGAAACTAACGGCGGCTAAGCTACCTTGGTCCGCACCGACTACAGGGGCCTGGCTAGCTGTAGAATTTTCCACGGTGCGGAGCCGAGTCTCCAATTCGCCCAGCCTGGCCTCCAAAGCTACGAATAAGCTACACTTATTACAAGTACCATTACTGCTAAAGGAGGCCGAGGAATAACTAAACATTTCACACCCAGAGCAAAAAAGTGCGGGAGAGACAGGAGAAGCCGCCATGCTAAACCAGCTAAGAGCTAGTAGCTGCGAACCTGTCAACCTGTGGGGATGATTAATGAGTGAAGGCAGGCACACACAATTAAACAAAATGTGGAAGAGGTGTGAGGAAACAGAGGGGATAGGGCAGTAAAACAAAAAGACACCAGAGGGAGCCAAAAAGCAGAGAAACGACAGCACATAAGACAAAGATAATACTGAAAAATAGAAGACAGACAGACACCAGCATACTGCTGCAACAGTGACATTTGAATGTGATGACGAACATGACTTTTATTGTGGCAGTAAAATTACACATGAAAATATATCAAATCTATAACCAAGAATCAACACACTAAAGATAAAAAACAATTGGATGTTTATTTCCATTGTGGTCACTCAGTGATGTCTCTGGTACACTGTCATTTTACCTTCTTTTATCAGGTTTAGCTGTAAATTGCACATTTAGTGGTTTTGTGTAAAAGGTATTTTGAAGATGATGTTTGTTGATTAAATTCTAATGATCAGAGGAGTTAATAGTGAATAATGAATGCTCAAACCAATCACAGTCAGCTGATGTCACAAAGGCTGTATTCTTAGCACTCTGTGTGTTTGTGTGTGTAGGATGCAGAGAACACAAAGCTGACCAAACACTGGTGAGTACCACAAATAGTTAACACCAAGGGTGGGAAGAATATCAGTACTACGTCACAATATTTACTTTGATAATGTAAGAATTGCTGATTTTTTTTTTTTTTTTTTTTTTTTAGTCCAGAATTGATATTCAGTTGCTGGTTGAAAGCAGGTGGACATGCAGTACAGCTTTCAGTCACCAGAGGGTGCACTGAATCGTAGACCTGATCTGATTATTACGAGTGCTGGGTTGAAAAGATCCATTTGCTGATTTTTAAATTGATTCTCATTTTAATTTCCACAGATCGAGTCACACATCCAAAGACCGATTTATATATATATATATATATATATATATATATATATATATATATATATATATATATATATATATATATATATATATATATATATATATATATATATATACACACACAGTGGCTTGCAAAAGTATTCAGCCACTTGGTATTTCATGCATTTGAATTTATTTATGCAATTTCAAGTACAAGAAGTAAATCAGGCTTCTCAGTATAAAAATTTCTAAAATGATCTTCTTCTAACTCAAAGCAAATCTCTACCATTTGATATAAATTAATAAAAAAAATATAAAAGCCAAGATGCTGGGTTGCATAATTGCATAAGTAATGGGGCACTTTGGTTAATACCTGTAAATAATCAGTTTTATTGCCAGTTTTCTTCAGATAAGTCAGGGGATGGATACATGAACATCTCCAAGTCACTGAATATGTCTTGAACTTTATTTTACATTAGAGAAATACAAACAGTATGATACTCTGTGATAAATATGTGTGGAGTAGACAGTTCTCACAAACTGAGTGACTGTGGAAGAAGGAGAAGAGTGAGGAAAGCCACCAAGACACCCAGACAACCCAGAAGAAGTTACAGGCTTCTGTGGCTGTGATTGGCATAATTGTGCACAGTGCATGTTTTGCATTTTGTATCTCCAGTTATCCAGCTTCATGAGCAGCTTCCGTGCCTGTTTGGTGGGTTCTCTGGTCTGGACCACACTCGCTGTGCGGCTGTGGGAACAGACTGACTGAAAAGTCAGTCTGTGTGGCTGTGGGAGAAGTTCTCCTGCAGCGTGCCGCACAGCCAGCACTTCAGACGCATTTGTTGGGGAGACCGGGACCATTTCCTCACAGAAAATTTTTTAATTTATAACTCTCTGAAACACTATTTCCTGCATTTTGAGGGCCAAATTTTGTGAAGTAAAGCCATAGTTTTTATTTGTTTGCTTGTTTATCTTTGTTACAGCCTTACTTTAAAACTAAAAGAAGTGAGGCATCAGGCCAAAACATGGAAGGGTGTAGAAATGTACCTGTGTCAGGGCCAATGAACCAGGTAACTCTGGCGCCCCCTTTTGGCTGCCCTGGATCTGTTCAGTAATTCTGCCCTTCAGCATGTGTGTAAAATAAAAATACGACTTATTCCTGGCGGGGGTTGGTCTGTGCCATCAGTCTGAGAGCCATCATTATTAACTACCAATACTTCATTAATTTGCTCTCAAATGTCAATATGATACTAGTATTTTGTTGCATAACTAGACAATGAGGTAACAGCTCAGAAACAGTTTTAACCCCTTAACGCCCATCGTCGCATATATGCTACAATCTCTGACTCAAATATGCAACTTACCAAATTAACCTGTATGCCCATTGTCACAAATTTGCAACATACTATCATTATTATTATAACATTATAACATAAAGTCATTACCAGAATACCCAATATTACTATCTAGTTTTTATGCAAAAGTGAAACTAATAATCTCAACATTATTTACCATCTACTTAAAGGCAAAAACACACACAAAACATTTTTTTATTTACAGCTATATAAATTTGGGTGTTAAGGGGTTAATAACACTAATCCAAATCAATACTGGATCGGATCAAATCAAAATAATCTATTCTGAATCTTAAGAATTGGAATCGAATCAGTTCTTGAACTTTGAATTGATACCCAGCTGTAATTATTACGGCAGCATGATGGCTTAGTAGGCAGTACTGTTACCTCACAGCAAGAAGGTCATGGCATCGATTCCTGCCTGGTCCTTTCTGTGTGGAGTTTGAGTGTTCTCCCCGTGTTCTCCGGCTTCCTCCCACATCCAAACACATGCAGGTTAGATGGACTGGAAACTTTAAATTGCCCTTAGGTGTGACTGTGTTTGTTTGTCTGTATGTGACCCTGTGACAGACTGGCATCCTGTCCAGGGTGAACCCTGGACATCACCCTGGTCATTAACATTACAAAGGAGTGGAAACTGCCACTCTCAGAAAATCTAAAAAAATAAAATAAAACTGTCTTGGATAACAATTAATCATTAACATGACAAAGGAGTGGAAACTGCCACTCTCAGAAAATCTAAAAAAATAAAATAAAACTGTCTTGGATAACAATTAATCATTAACATGACAAAGGAGTGGAAACTGCCAGAAAATCTAAAAAAAACAAAAACAAAAAAAAACAAACCTAAAACTGTCTTGGATAACAATTAATCATTAACATTACAAAGGAGTGGAAACTGCCACTCTCAGAAAATCTAAAAAAATAAAATAAAACTGTCTTGGATAACAATTAATCATTAACATGACAAAGGAGTGGAAACTGCCACTCTCAGAAAATCTAAAAAAATAAAATAAAACTGTCTTGGATAACAATTAATCATTAACATGACAAAGGAGTGGAAACTGCCACAAAATCTAAAAAAAAAAAAAACTAAAACTGTCTTGGATAACAATTAATCATTAACATGACAAAGGAGTGGAAACTGCCACAAAATCTAAAAAAAAAAAACAAAAACCTAAAACTGTCTTGGATAACAATTAATCATTAACATGACAAAGGAGTGGAAACTGCCACTCTCAGAAAATCTAAAAAAATAAAATAAAACTGTCTTGGATAACAATTAATCATTAACATGACAAAGGAGTGGAAACTGCCACAAAATCTAAAAAAAAAAAAAAAACTAAAACTGTCTTGGATAACAATTAATCATTAACATGACAAAGGAGTGGAAACTGCCACTCTCAGAAATCTAAAAAAATAAAATAAAACTGTCTTGGATAACAATTAATCATTAACATGACAAAGGAGTGGAAACTGCCACTCTCAGAAAATCTAAAAAAAAATAAAAATAAAACTGTCTTGGATAACAATTAATCATTAACATGACAAAGGAGTGGAAACTGCCACAAAATCTAAAAAAAAAACAAAAAAAACCTAAAACTGTCTTGGATAACAATTAATCATTAACATGACATAGGAGTGGAAACTGCCACTCTCAGAAAATCTAAAAAAAAAACTAAAACTGTCTTGGATAACAATTAATCATTAACATGACAAAGGAGTGGAAACTGCCACTCTCAGAAAATCTAAAAAATAAAATAAAACTGTCTTGGATAACAATTAATCATTAACATGACAAAGGAGTGGAAACTGCCACAAAATCTAAAAAAACAAAAAAAAACTAAAACTGTCTTGGATAACAATTAATCATTAACATGACATAGGAGTGGAAACTTCCACTCTCAGAAAATCTAAAAAAAATAAAATAAACTGTCTTGGATAACAATTAATCATTAACATGACAAAGGAGTGGAAACTGCCACAAAATCTAAAACAAAACAAAACCTAAAACTGTCTTGGATAACAATTAATCATTAACATGACAAAGGAGTGGAAACTGCCACAAAATGTAAAAAACAAACAAAAACCTAAAACTGTCTTGGATAACAATTAATCATTAACATGACAAAGGAGTGGAAACTGCCACTCTCAGAAAATCTAAAAAAATAAAATAAAACTGTCTTGGATAACAATTAATCATTAACATGACAAAGGAGTGGAAACTGCCATTAAATCTAAAAAACAAAACAAACACCTAAAACTGTCTTGGATAACAATTAATCATTAACATGACAAAGGAGTGGAAACTGCCACAAAATCTAAAAAAAAAAAAACAACCTAAAACTGTCTTGGATAACAATTAATCATTAACATGACAAAGGAGTGGAAACTGCCACAAAATCTTAAAAAAAAACAAAAAAAAACTAAACTGTCTTGGATAACAATTAATCATTAACATGACAAAGGAGTGGAAACTGCCACTCTCAGAAAATCTAAAAAAATAAAATAAAACTGTCTTGGATAACAATTAATCATTAACATGACAAAGGAGTGGAAACTGCCACAAAATCTAAAAAACAAAAAAAACCTAAAACTGTCTTGGATAACAATTAATCATTAACATGACAAAGGAGTGGAAACTGCCACTCTCAGAAATCTAAAAAAATAAAACTAAAACTGTCTTGGATAACAATTAATCATTAACATGACAAAGGAGTGGAAACTGCCACAAAATCTAAAAAAAAAAAACCTAAAACTGTCTTGGATAACAATTAATCATTAACATGACAAAGGAGTGGAAACTGCCACAAAATCTAAAAAAAAAAACAAAACTAAAACTGTCTTGGATAACAATTAATCATTAACATGACAAAGGAGTGGAAAACTGCCACTCTCAGAAAATCTAAAAAAATAAAATAAAACTGTCTTGGATAAAAATTAATCATTAACATGACAAAGGAGTGGAAACTGCCACAAAATCTAAAAAAAAAAAAAAAAAAAACCTAAACTGTCTTGGATAACAATTAACCATTAACATGACAAAGGAGTGGAAACTGCCACTCTCAGAAAATCTAAAAAAATAAAATAAAACTGTCTTGGATAACAATTAATCATTAACATGACAAAGGAGTGGTAACTGCCACTCTCAGAAAATCTAAAAAATAAAATAAAACTCTCTTGGATAACAATTAATCATTAACATGACAAAGGAGTGGAAACTGCCACAAAATCTAAAAAAAAAAACAAACCTAAAACTGCCTTGGATAACAATTAATCATTAACATGACAAAGGAGTGGAAACTGCCACTCTCAGAAATCTAAAAAAAAAAATAAAACTGTCTTGGATAACAATTAATCATTAACATGACAAAGGAGTGGAAACTGCCACTCTCAGAAAATCTAAAAAAATAAAATAAAACTGTCTTGGATAACAATTAATCATTAACATGACAAAGGAGTGGAAACTGCCACTCTCAGAAAATCTAAAAAAATAAAATAAAACTGTCTTGGATAACAATTAATCATTAACATGACAAAGGAGTGGAAACTGCCACAAAATCTAAAAAAAAACAAAAACCTAAAACTGTCTTGGATAACAATTAATCATTAACATGACAAAGGAGTGGAAACTGCCACAAAATCTAAAAAAAAAAAAACCTAAAACTGTCTTGGATAACAATTAATCATTAACATGACAAAGGAGTGGAAACTGCCACTCTCAGAAAATCTAAAAAAAAAAAACTAAAACTGTCTTGGATAACAATTAATCATTAACATGACAAAGGAGTGGAAACTGCCACTCTCAGAAAATCTAAAAAAATAAAATAAAACTGTCTTGGATAACAATTAATCATTAACATGACAAAGGAGTGGAAACTGCCACAAATCTAAAAAAAACACAAAAAAAAAAACTAAAACTGTCTTGGATAACAATTAATCATTAACATGACAAGGAGTGGAAACTGCCACAAAATCTAAAAAAAAAAACAAAAACCTAAAACTGTCTTGGATAACAATTAATCATTAACATGACAAAGGAGTGGAAACTGCCACAAAATCTAAAAAAAAAAAAAAAAAACTAAAACTGTCTTGGATAACAATTAATCATTAACATGACAAAGGAGTGGAAACTGCCACTCAAAAATCTAAAAAAAATAAAACCTAAACTGTCTTGGATAACAATTAATCATTAACATGACAAAGGAGTGGAAACTGCCACAAAATCTAAAAAAAAAACAAAAAACAAACCTAAAACTGTCTTGGATAACAATTAATCATTAACATGACAAAGTAGTGGAAACTGCCACTCTCAGAAAATCTAATAAAATAAAATAAAACTGTCTTGGATAACAATTAATCATTAACATGACAAAGGAGTGGAAACTGCCACAAAATCTAAAAAAAAAACCAAAAAACCTAAAACTGTCTTGGATAACAATTAATCATTAACATGACAAAGGAGTGGAAACTGCCACAAAATCTAAAAAAACAAAAAAAAACCTAAAACTGTCTTGGATAACAATTAATCATTAACATGACAAAGGAGTGGAAACTGCCACTCTCAGAAAATCTAAAAAAATAAAATAAAACTGTCTTGGATAACAATTAATCATTAACATGACAAAGGAGTGGAAACTGCCACTCTCAGAAAATCTAAAAAAATAAAATAAAACTGTCTTGGATAACAATTAATCATTAACATGACAAAGGAGTGGAAACTGCCACAAAATCTAAAAAAAAAAAAAAAAACTAAAACTGTCTTGGATAACAATTAATCATTAACATGACAAAGGAGTGGAAACTGCCACAAAATCTAAAAAAAAAAAACAAAAACCTAAAACTGTCTTGGATAACAATCATTAACATGACAAAGGAGTGGAAACTGCCACTCTAGAAATCTAAAAAAATAAAATAAAACTGTCTTGGATAACAATTAATCATTAACATGACAAAGGAGTGGAAACTGCCACAAAATCTAAAAAAAACAAAAACCTAACACTGTCTTGGATAACAATTAATCATTAACATGACAAAGGAGTGGAAACTGCCACAAAATCTAAAAAAAAAACAAAAACGTAAAACTGTCTTGGATAACAATTAATCATTAACATGACAAAGGAGTGGAAACTGCCACAAAATCTAAAAAAAAACAAAACAAAAACCTAAAACTGTCTTGGATAACAATTAATCATTAACATGACATAGGAGTGGAAACTGCCACTCTCAGAAAATCTAAAAAAAAATAAACTAAAACTGTCTTGGATAACAATTAATCATTAACATGACAAAGCAGTGGAAACTGCCAAAAAATCTAAAAAAAAAAAAAAAAACTAAACTGTCTTGGATAACAATTAATCATTAACATGACAAAGTAGTGGAAACTGCCACTCTCAGAAAATCTAAAAAAATAAAATAAAACTGTCTTGGATAACAATTGATCATTAATATGACAAAGGAATGGAAACTGCCACAAAATCTAAAAAAACAAACAAACCTAAAACTGTTTTGGATAACAATTAATCATTAACATGACAAAGGAGTGGAAACTGCCACAAAATCTAAAAAAAAAAACACCTAAAACTGTCTTGGATAACAATTAATCATTAACATGACAAAGGAGTGGAAACTGCCACTCTCAGAAAATCTAAAAAAAATAAAATAAAACTGTCTTGGATAACAATTAATCATTAACATGACAAAGGAGTGGAAACTGCCACTCTCAGAAAATCTAAAAAATAAAATAAAACTGTCTTGGATAACAATTAATCATTAACATGACAAAGGAGTGGAAACTGCCACAAAATCTAAAAAAAAACAAACAAAAACCTAAAACTGTCTTGGATAACAATTAATCATTAACATGACAAAGGAGTGGAAACTGCCACAAAATCTAAAAAAAAACAAAAACCTAAAACTGTCTTGGATAACAATTAATCATTAACATGACAAAGGAGTGGAAACTGCCACTCTCAGAAAATCTAAAAAAATAAATAAAACTGTCTTGGATAACAATTAATCATTAACATGACAAAGTAGTGGAAACTGCCACTCTCAGAAAATCTAATAAAATAAAATAAAACTGTCTTGGATAACAATTAATCATTAACATGACAAAGGAGTGGAAACTGCCACTCAGAAATCTAAAAAAAAATAAAAACTAAACTGTCTTGGATAACAATTAATCATTAACATGACAAAGGAGTGGAAAACTGCCACAAAATCTAAAAAAAAAAAAAAACTAAAACTGTCTTGGATAACAATTAATCATTAACATGACAAAGGAGTGGAACTGCCACTCTCAGAAAATCTAAAAAAATAAAATAAAACTGTCTTGGATAACAATTAATCATTAACATGACAAAGGAGTGGAAACTGCCACTCTCAGAAAATCTAATAAAAAAAAAAACTGTCTTGGATACAATTAATCATTAACATGACAAGGAGTGGAAACTGCCACAAAAATCTAAAAAAAAAACAAAAAAACTAAAACTGTCTTGGATAACAATTAATCATTAACATGACAAAGGAGTGGAAACTGCCACTCTCAGAAAATCTAAAAAAAATAAAATAAAACTGTCTTGGATAACAATTATCTAACATGACAAAGAGTGGAAACTGCCACTCTCAGAAAATCTAAAAAAATAAAATAAACTGTCTTGGATAACAATTAATCATTAACATGACAAAGTAGTGGAAACTGCCATCTAAAATCTAAAAAAAATAAAACTAAAACTGTCTTGGATAACAATTAATCATTAACATGACAAAGGAGTGGAAACTGCCACAAAATCTAAAAAAAAAAAAAAACTAAAACTGTCTTGGATAACAATCATTAACATGACAAAGGAGTGGAAACTGCCACTCTCAGAAAATCTAAAAAAATAAAATAAAACTGTCTTGGATAACAATTAATCATTAACATGACAAAGTAGTGGAAACTGCCACTCTCAGAAAATCTAATAAAATAAATAAAACTGTCTTGGATAACAATTAATCATTAACATGACAAAGGAGTGTAAACTGCCACTCTCAGAAAATCTAATAAAAAAAACTGTCTTGGATGCAATTAATCATTAACATGACAAAGGAGTGGAAACTGCCACAAAATCTAAAAAACAAAACAAAACAAAAAAAAACCTAAAACTGTTTGGATAACAATTAATCATTAACATGACAAGGAGTGGAAACTGCCACAAAAAAAAAAAAAAAAACTAAAACTGTCTTGGATAACAATCATTAACATGACAAAGGAGTGGAAACTGCCACTCTCAGAAAATCTAAAAAAATAAAATAAAACTGTCTTGGATAACAATTAATCATTAACATGACAAAGTAGTGGAAACTGCCACTCTCAGAAAATCTAATAAAATAAAATAAAACTGTCTTGGATAACAATTAATCATTAACATGACAAAGGAGTGGAAACTGCCACAAAATCTAAAAAAAAAAAAAAAAACTAAAACTGTCTTGGATAACAATCATTAACATGACAAAAGAGTGGAAACTGCCACTCTCAGAAAATCTAAAAAAATAAAATAAAACTGTCTTGGATAACAATTAATCATTAACATGACAAAGTAGTGGAAACTGCCACAAAATCTAAAAAAAAACCAAAAACCTAAAACTGTATTGGATAACAATTAATCATTAACATTACAACGGAGTGGAAACTGCCACAAAATCTAAAAAAATAAAATAAAACTGTCTTGGATAACAATTAATCATTAACATGACAAAGGAGTGGAAATTGCCACAAAATCTAAAAATAAAAAAAAAAACCTAAAACTGTCTTGGATAACAGTTAATCATTAACATGACAAAGGAGTGGAAATTGCCACAAAATCTAAAAACAAAACAAAAACCTAAAACTGTCTTGGATAACAATCATTAACATGACAAAGGAGTGGAAACTGCCACTCTCAGAAAATCTAAAAAAATAAAATAAATCTGTCTTGGATAACAATTAATCATTAACATGATAAAGGAGTGGAAATTGCCACAAAATCTAAAAAACAAAACAAAAACCTAAAACTGTCTTGGATAACAGTTAATCATTAACATGACAAAGGAGTGGAAACTGCCACAAAATCTAAAAATAAACCAAAAACATAAAACTGTCTTGGATAACAATTAATCATTAACATGACAAAGGAGTGGAAATTGCCACAAAATCTAAAACACAAAACAAAAACCTAAAACTGTATTGGATAACAATTAATCATTAACATTACAAAGGAGTGGAAACTGCCACAAAATCTAAAAAAAAAAACAACTAAAATTGTCTTGGATAACAATTAATCATTAACATGACAAAGGAGTGGAAACTGCCACAAAATCTAAAAAAAAACCAAAAACCTAAAACTGTCTTGGATAACAATTAATCAGTAACATGACAAAGGAGTGGAAACTGCCACAAAATCTAAAAAAAAAAACCTAAAACTGTCTTGGATAACAATTAATCATTAACATGACAAAGGAGTGGAAACTGCCACAAAATAAAAAAAAAACAAACCTAAAACTGTTTTGGATAACAATTAATCATTAACATGACAAAGGAGTGGAAACTGCCACAAAATCTATCCATCCATCCATCCATTTTCTTCCGCTTTATCTGGAGTCGGGTCGCGGGGGCATCAGCTCAAGCAAAGCCGCCCAGACCTCCCAATCCACACACACCTCCCCCAGCTCCTCCGGGGGAACCCCAAGGCGTTCCCAAGCCAGCCGAGAGATGAAGTCCCTCCAGCGTGTCTTGGGTCTTCCCCGGGGCCTCCTCCCAGTGGGACGTGCCCGGAACATCTCTCCAGCGAGGCGTCCAGGGGGCATCCGGAAAAGATGCCCGAGCCACCTCAACTGACTCCTTTCAACGTGGAGGAGCAGCAGCTCGACTCCGAGCTCCTCACCCTATCTCTAAGGGAGCGCCCAGCCACCCTGCGGAGGAAACTCATCTCGGCCACTTGTACTCGCGATCTCGTTCTTTCGGTCATGAGCCAAATCTCATGACCATAGGTGAGGATCGGAACGTAGATCGGTCGGTAAATCGAGAGCTTTGCCCCCCTACTCAGCTCTCTCTTCACCACGACGGTCCGATACAGCGACCACATCACTGCAGATGCTGCACCGATTCGTCTATCGATCTCACGCTCCATCCGTCCCTCACTCGTGAACAAGACCCCAAGGTACTGAAACTCCTCCACTTGAGGCAGGGACACTCCACCGACCTGAAGAGGGCAAAGCACCTTTTTCCAGTCGAGAACCATGGCCTCGGATTTGGAGGTGCTGATTTTCATCCCGGACACTTCACACTCGGCTACAAACCACCCCAGTGCACGCTGAAGGTTCTGATTTGACGAACGATGTAGTTCTGCCACAAAATCTAAAAAAATAAAATAAAACTGTCTTGGATAACAATTAATCATTAACTTGACAAAGGAGTGGAAACTGCCACTCTCACAAAATCTAAAAAAATAAAATAAAACTGTCTTGGATAACAATTAATCATTAACATGACAAAGGAGTGGAAACTGCCACTCTCAGAAAATCTAATAAAAAAAAACTGTCTTGGATGCAATTAATCATTAACATGACAAAGGAGTGGAAACTGCCACAAAATCTAAAAAACAAAACAAAACAAAAAAAACCTAAAACTGTTTTGGATAACAATTAATCATTAACATGACAAAGGAGTGGAAACTGCCACAAAATCAAAAAAAAAAAACTAAAACTGTCTTGGATAACAATCATTAACATGACAAAAGAGTGGAAACTGCCACTCTCAGAAAATCTAAAAAAATAAAATAAAACTGTCTTGGATAACAATTAATCATTAACATGACAAAGTAGTGGAAACTGCCACTCTCAGAAAATCTAATAAAATAAAATAAAACTGTCTTGGATAACAATTAATCATTAACATGACAAAGGAGTGGAAACTGCCACTCTCAGAAAATCTAATAAAAAAAAACTGTCTTGGATGCAATTAATCATTAACATGACAAAGGAGTGGAAACTGCCACAAAATCTAAAAAACAAAACAAAACAAAAAAAAACCTAAAACTGTTTTGGATAACAATTAATCATTAACATGACAAAGGAGTGGAAACTGCCACAAAATCAAAAAAAAAAACTAAAACTGTCTTGGATAACAATCATTAACATGACAAAAGAGTGGAAACTGCCACTCTCAGAAAATCTAAAAAATAAAATAAAACTGTCTTGGATAACAATTAATCATTAACATGACAAAGTAGTGGAAACTGCCACTCTCAGAAAATCTAATAAAATAAAATAAAACTGTCTTGGATAACAATTAATCATTAACATGACAAAGGAGTGGAAACTGCCACAAAATCTAAAAAAAAAAAAAAAAAACTAAAACTGTCTTGGATAACAATCATTAACATGACAAAAGAGTGGAAACTGCCACTCTCAGAAAATCTAAAAAAATAAAATAAAACTGTCTTGGATAACAATTAATCATTAACATGACAAAGTAGTGGAAACTGCCACTCTCAGAAAATCTAATAAAATAAAATAAAACTGTCTTGGATAACAATTAATCATTAACATGACAAAGGAGTGGAAATTGCCACAAAATCTAAAACACAAAACAAAAACCTAAAACTGTATTGGATAACAATTAATCATTAACATTACAAAGGAGTGGAAACTGCCACAAAATCTAAAAAAATAAAATAAAACTGTCTTGGATAACAATTAATCATTAACATGACAAAGGTGTTGTGTGGGCCGCTGAAGAGGAGGTACTGCTGGCCCACCACCACCAGAGGGCGCCCTGCCTGGAGTGCGGGCTCCAGGCACCAGAGGGCGCCGCCGCCCCACAGGAGCAGCCTCGGTAACAGCTGTCACCCATCACCTGAGACAGCTGACGGCAATTATCACTGGGGTATATCAGCAGGACGGCATCTCCACCTCATCGCCGAGATATCGTTTCTACCAGAGAGGTAACGTATCAAAGCTACGGAGTGTATCTTTTTGGATTTGTGCTTAGTTTGTGGATTACTGTTCCAACGAGAGGTGGAGGTAACTTCCCTGCTGTTCGGAGTCCTGGGTGCAAACGCGCCCCCATCTAACTGTCCTTTGTTCCTCGCCAGCAGTACCAGGTCCGACACGCGGAGGCAGTGGCCACCTGGGAGTTCGGGACTTGGCGGCTCCAGTATTCCCGGGGTCCTGTGGCGGAGGAAGCCGTGTGGTTCCGGTCTTACCTTGGAGAGGCGTCTCCTATCTTCGAGCCTGCCCACACGACACTTTTGTGAATTGACTGTTGTCCATTGCTGTGATTGGTTGTATTCGTTGTGCACATTCACAACAGTAAAGCTTGTTATTTTGACTTACTCCATTGTCCGTTCATTTGCGCCCCCTGTTGTGGGTCCGTGTTCCTACACTTTCCCAACAGGATATCTCGGCCAGCGTCATGGATCCCGAGGGGCATCAACCGGCTGTTGAACGGCCAATGGAAGAACAGGACGCGCAGGCGTCTGCGGGAGGGGTAATCGGTGAGTTGCAGCGGATCCTCACCGCTTTCACGACTCGGTTGGATTTCATGACCGAGCAGAACGTCCTCCTGAACCGCAGGGTGGAGGCTCTCGCCGCGCAGGTGGAAGCGCGCCCTCCGGGCGCCGCTGCGGCTCTCCCTCCCGTAGATCCTGTGCGTAACGTTGACGTTCCACTGGTTGTTCAACGACCTCTCCCTCCTTCCCCGGAAGCATACATAAGCCCTCCAGAGCCGTACGGAGGCTGTGCGGAGACGTGCGCGGATTTTCTGATGCAGTGTTCGCTCGTCTTCGTACAGCGTCCCGTTATGTACGCGACCGATGCTAGTAAAGTAGCTTATGTCATAAACCTGCTTCGCGGTGAGGCACGCGCTTGGGCTACAGCGCTCTGGGAGCAGAATTCACGGCTCCTTCTGACATACGATGGGTTTGTGAGGGGGCTCAGAACCGTGTTCGATCACCCTAATAGGGGCGAGACCGCTTCAACCGTGCTACTGTCAATGAGACAGGGGCGCCGGAGCGCAGCTGTTTATCAATCAATCAATCAATCAACTTTTTTCTTGTATAGCGCCAAATCACAACAAACAGTTGCCCCAAGGCGCTCCACATTGCAAGGCAAGGCCATACAATAATTATTTATGCAGTCGACTTCCGCATCGCGGCTGCGAGATCCGGCTGGAATAACGCTGCCCTCCGCGCCGCCTTTGTAAACGGACTGTCTTTGGTTCTCAAGGAGCACCTGGTGGCTAAGGACGAACCGCGGGATTTAGACGGGCTTATCGATCTTGTCATACGGTTGGACAACCGGTTAGAAGAACGTCGGCGGGAACGAGACGAAGGGCGTGGCCGGGCACGCACCGTCCCTCTCCCTTCCGGTTCCGACCGCGCTCCGCCTTCCCCACGCTCCACGGCCCCTGCGCTCCGTGGGGCCACAGCTCCCCCTACTGACGAAGCTATGGACACGAGTAGGGCAACGTTTAGGGCACCAGCTGCACAGAGGAGACGGGCCCATGGAGCTTGTTTTGTTTGTGGTGCACTAGAGCACCATGTGAGAGACTGCCCCGAGCGGTTACAACACCAACGCCCGCCCCTAGAGACTGGGCTAGGGGTGGGCCGAGACATTCACGTGGGACACACCCACATTGCTACACGACTCCCAGTCACGATCCTGTATGAGGATTTAACCCTGAAGGCCCCAGCACTGGTGGACACGGGCTCTGAGGGGAATCTGTTGGACTGCAGATGGGCCAGGGAGATAGGGCTCCCTCTGGTGGCGCTTACCTCGCCTGTGCAGGTTCGAGCGCTAGATGGCTCCCTGCTCCCTCCGATCACACATAAGACACCACCTGTAACGCTGGTGGTGTCAGGAAACCACCGGGAGGTGATCGAGTTTTTTGTGACTCAGGCCACTTCCCGTGTGGTTTTAGGCTTTCCCTGGATGTTGAAGCACAATCCCCGGATTGATTGGCCGTCCGGGGTAGTGGTTCAGTGGAGCGAGACCTGCCATCGGGTGTGTCTAGGTTCCTCGGTTCCTCCCGGCTCCCAAGCTAAGGAGGAGGTCAGAGTCCCGCCCAATCTGGGGACGGTGCCGGTGGAGTACCACAACCTTGTCGACGTGTTCAGCAAGGATCTGGCGCTCACACTCCCCCCCCACCGTCCGTACGATTGTGCCATCGATTTGGTTCCAGGCAGTGGGTTCCCGTCCAGTAGACTGTACAACCTCTCACGGCCTGAGCGCGAATCAATGGAGACCTACATCCGGGACTCGTTAGCTGCCGGGTTGATCCGAAATTCCACCTCCCCGATGGGCGCAGGTTTCTTTTTTGTGGGTAAAAAAGATGGCGGACTTCGTCCATGCATCGATTATAGGGGGGTGAACGAAATCACGGTTCGCAACCGATACCTGTTACCCCTGTTGGATTCGGTGTTCACGCCCCTGCATGGAGCCAAGATTTTTACCAAGCTTGATCTTAGAAACGCGTATCATCTGGTTCGGATCCGGAAGGGAGACGAGTGGAAGACGGCATTCAACACCCCCTTAGGTCACTTTGAGTACCTGGTCATGCCGTTCGGCCTCACAAACGCCCCCGCGACGTTCCAAGCCTTGGTTAACGACGTATTGCGGGACTTCCTGCACCGGTTCGTCTTCGTATATCTAGACGATATACTCATCTTTTCTCCGGATCCTGAGACTCATGTCCGGCATGTACGTCAGGTCCTGCAGCGGTTATTGGAGAACCGGCTGTTTGTTAAGGGCGAGAAGTGTGAGTTTCACCGCACCTCTTTGTCCTTCCTGGGGTTCATCATCTCCCCCAACTCCGTCGCACCTGATCCGGCCAAGGTTGCAGCGGTGAGAGACTGGCCCCAACCCACGAGCCGTAGGAAGCTGCAACAGTTCCTCGGCTTTGCGAATTTCTACAGGAGGTTCATTAAGGGCTACAGTCAGGTTGTTAGCCCCCTGACAGCCCTGACCTCACCAAAAGTCCCCTTCACCTGGTCGGATCATTGCGAGGCCGCGTTCAAGGAGTTGAAACGGCGCTTCTCGTCTGCACCCGTTCTGGTGCAGCCCGATCCTAGTCGCCAGTTAGTGGTTGAAGTGGACGCCTCGGACTCAGGGATAGGAGCTGTGCTGTCCCAGAGTGGGAAGACCGATAAGGTCCTTCATCCGTGTGCCTATTTTGCCCGCAGGTTGACCCCGGCTGAACGGAACTATGACGTCGGCAACCGAGAACTCCTTGCGGTGAAAGAGGCTCTTGAAGAGTGGAGACACCTGTTGGAGGGAACGTCCGTGCCATTCACGGTTTTCACTGACCACCGGAACCTGGAGTATATCAGGACCGCCAAGCGGCTGAATCCCAGGCAAGCCCGCTGGTCACTGTTCTTCGGCCGTTTTGACTTCCGCATCACCTACCGGCCCGGGACCAAGAACCAGAAGTCGGATGCCTTGTCCCGGGTACACGAAGACGAGGTCAAAGCGGAGTTGTCGGATCCACCGGAACCCATCATCCCGGAGTCCACTATCGTGGCCACCCTCACCTGGGACGTTGAGAGAACCGTCCGGGAGGCCCTGGCACGAAGCCCGGACCCCGGGACTGGACCAAAGAACAGACTTTACGTCCCACCAGAGGCAAGGGCTGCAGTCCTGGACTTCTGTCACGGCTCTAAGCTCTCCTGTCATCCAGGGGTGCGAAGAACCGTGGCAGTTGTCCGGCAGCGCTTCTGGTGGGCGTCCCTGGAGGCCGACGTCCGGGACTATATCCAGGCCTGTACCACCTGTGCCAGGGGCAAGGCCGACCATCGCAAGGCTCCGGGACTGCTACAGCCGCTGCCCGTGCCTCATCGCCCCTGGTCCCACATCGGCCTGGATTTTGTCACGGGCCTCCCGCCGTCCCAGGGAAACACCGTGATCCTCACGATAGTGGACTGATTCTCCAAGGCGGCCCACTTCGTGGCCCTCTCGAAGCTCCCAACGGCCCAGGAGACAGCGGACCTCCTGGTCCACCACGTCGTCCGCCTGCATGGGATACCATCAGGCATCGTCTCCGATCGCGGTCCCCAGTTCTCCTCGCATGTCTGGAGGAGCTTTTGCCGGGAACTGGGGGCCACGGTCAGTCTCTCGTCCGGGTATCACCCCCAGACCAACGGGCAAGCAGAGCGGGCCAATCAAGAAATGGAGCAAACACTGCGTTGTGTGACAGCCGCGCACCCGGCGGCCTGGAGTACTCATCTGGCCTGGATCGAGTACGCCCACAACAGTCAAGTGTCATCAGCCACCGGCCTCTCCCCCTTTGAGGTGTGTTTGGGGTATCAGCCCCCGTTGTTCCCGGTGGTTGAGGGAGAGGTCGGTGTGCCCTCGGTCCAGGCCCACCTGCGGAAGTGCCGTCGGGTGTGGCGTGCCGCCCATTCTGCTTTGTTGAAGGCCCGGATGAGGGCGAAGACCCATGCAGACCGGCGGCGGACCCCGGCCCCTACGTATCGCCCCGGGCAGGAAGTGTGGTTGTCCACAAAGGACATCCCACTACAAGTGGCCTCCCCTAAACTACAGGACAGGTACATAGGACCGTTTAAAATCCTCAAGGTCATCAATCCCGCCGCAGTGAGGCTTCAGCTTCCAGCCTCACTGCGGATCCATCCTGTATTTCATGTGTCGAAGCTCAAGCCCCATCACACCTCGCCCCTCTGTACACCCGGTCCGGCACCACCTCCTGCCCGGATCATCGATGGCGAGCCGGCTTGGACAGTGCGCCAGTTGTTGGACGTCCGTCGGATGGGCCGGGGCTTTCAATATCTGGTGGACTGGGAGGCGTATGGTCCCGAAGAACGCTCCTGGGTGAAGAGGAGCTTCATCCTGGACCCGGCCCTCCTGGCCGACTTCTACCGTCGCCACCCGGACAAGCCCGGTCGGGCGCCAGGAGGCGCCCGTTGAGGGGGGGGGTCCTGTTGTGTGGGCCGCTGAAGAGGAGGTACTGCTGGCCCACCACCACCAGAGGGCGCCCTGCCTGGAGTGCGGGCTCCAGGCACCAGAGGGCGCCGCCGCCCCACAGGAGCAGCCTCGGTAACAGCTGTCACCCATCACCTGAGACAGCTGACGGCAATTATCACTGGGGTATATCAGCAGGACGGCATCTCCACCTCATCGCCGAGATATCGTTTCTACCAGAGAGCTAACGTATCAAAGCTACGGAGTGTATCTTTTTGGATTTGTGCTTAGTTTGTGGATTACTGTTCCAACGAGAGGTGGAGGTAACTTCCCTGCTGTTCGGAGTCCTGGGTGCAAACGCGCCCCCATCTAACTGTCCTTTGTTCCTCGCCAGCAGTACCAGGTCCGACACGCGGAGGCAGTGGCCACCTGGGAGTTCGGGACTTGGCGGCTCCAGTATTCCCGGGGTCCTGTGGCGGAGGAAGCCGTGTGGTTCCGGTCTTACCTTGGAGAGGCGTCTCCTATCTTCGAGCCTGCCCACACGACACTTTTGTGAATTGACTGTTGTCCATTGCTGTGATTGGTTGTATTCGTTGTGCACATTCACAACAGTAAAGCTTGTTATTTTGACTTACTCCATTGTCTGTTCATTTGCGCCCCCTGTTGTGGGTCCGTGTTCCTACACTTTCCCAACAAAAGGAGTGGAAATTGCCACAAAATCTAAAAATAAAAAAAAACCTAAAACTGTCTTGGATAACATTTAATCATTAACATGACAAAGGAGTGGAAATTGCCACAAAATCTAAAAAACAAAACAAAAACCTAAAACTGTCTTGGATAACAATCATTAACATGACAAAGGAGTGGAAACTGCCACTCTCAGAAAATCTAAAAAAATAAAATAAAACTGTCTTGGATAACAATTAATCATTAACATGATAAAGGAGTGGAAATTGCCACAAAATCTAAAAAACAAAACAAAAACCTAAAACTGTCTTGGATAACAGTTAATCATTAACATGACAAAGGAGTGGAAATTGCCACAAAATCTAAAAAACAAAACAAAAACCTAAAACTGTCTTGGATAACAATCATTAACATGACAAAGGAGTGGAAACTGCCACTCTCAGAAAATCTAAAAAAATAAAATAAAACTGTCTTGGATAACAATTAATCATTAACATGATAAAGGAGTGGAAATTGCCACAAAATCTAAAACACAAAACAAAAACCTAAAACTGTATTGGATAACAATTAATCATTAACATTACAAAGGAGTGGAAACTGCCACAAAATCTAAAAAAAAAACTAAAATTGTCTTGGATAACAATTAATCATTAACATGACAAAGGTGTTGTGTGGGCCGCTGAAGAGGAGGTACTGCTGGCCCACCACCACCAGAGGGCGCCCTGCCTGGAGTGCGGGCTCCAGGCACCAGAGGGCGCCGCCGCCCCACAGGAGCAGCCTCGGTAACAGCTGTCACCCATCACCTGAGACAGCTGACGGCAATTATCACTGGGGTATATCAGCAGGACGGCATCTCCACCTCATCGCCGAGATATCGTTTCTACCAGAGAGGTAACGTATCAAAGCTACGGAGTGTATCTTTTTGGATTTGTGCTTAGTTTGTGGATTACTGTTCCAACGAGAGGTGGAGGTAACTTCCCTGCTGTTCGGAGTCCTGGGTGCAAACGCGCCCCCATCTAACTGTCCTTTGTTCCTCGCCAGCAGTACCAGGTCCGACACGCGGAGGCAGTGGCCACCTGGGAGTTCGGGACTTGGCGGCTCCAGTATTCCCGGGGTCCTGTGGCGGAGGAAGCCGTGTGGTTCCGGTCTTACCTTGGAGAGGCGTCTCCTATCTTCGAGCCTGCCCACACGACACTTTTGTGAATTGACTGTTGTCCATTGCTGTGATTGGTTGTATTCGTTGTGCACATTCACAACAGTAAAGCTTGTTATTTTGACTTACTCCATTGTCTGTTCATTTGCGCCCCCTGTTGTGGGTCCGTGTTCCTACACTTTCCCAACAAAAGGAGTGGAAATTGCCACAAAATCTAAAAATAAAAAAAACCTAAAACTGTCTTGGATAACATTTAATCATTAACATGACAAAGGAGTGGAAATTGCCACAAAATCTAAAAAACAAACAAAAACCTAAAACTGTCTTGGATAACAATCATTAACATGACAAAGGAGTGGAAACTGCCACTCTCAGAAAATCTAAAAAAATAAAATAAAACTGTCTTGGATAACAATTAATCATTAACATGACAAAGGAGTGGAAATTGCCACAAAATCTAAAAAACAAAACAAAAACCTAAAACTGTCTTGGATAACAATTAATCATTAACATGACAAAGGAGTGGAAATTGCCACAAAATCTAAAAAACAAAACAAAAACCTAAAACTGTCTTGGATAACAATCATTAACATGACAAAGGAGTGGAAACTGCCACTCTCAGAAAATCTAAAAAATAAAATAAATAAAACTGTCTTGGATAACAATTAATCATTAACATGATAAAGGAGTGGAAATTGCCACAAAATCTAAAACACAAAACAAAAACCTAAAACTGTATTGGATAACAATTAATCATTAACATTACAAAGGAGTGGAAACTGCCACAAAATCTAAAAAAAAAACTAAAATTGTCTTGGATAACAATTAATCATTAACATGACAAAGGAGTGGAAACTGCCACAAAATCTAAAAAAAAAACCAAAAGCCTAAAACTGTATTGGATAACAATTAATCATTAACATTACAAAGGAGTGGAAACTGCCACAAAATCTAAAAAAATAAAATAAAACTGTCTTGGATAACAATTAATCATTAACATGACAAAGGAGTGGAAATTGCCACAAAATCTAAAAATAAAAAATAAAAAAAAAACTAAAACTGTCTTGGATAACAGTTAATCATTAACATGACAAAGGAGTGGAAATTGCCACAAAATCTAAAAAACAAAACAAAAACCTAAAACTGTCTTGGATAACAATCATTAACATCACAAAGGAGTGGAAACTGCCACTCTCAGAAAATCTAAAAAAATAAAATAAAACTGTCTTGGATAACAATTAATCATTAACATGATAAAGGAGTGGAAATTGCCACAAAATCTAAAAAACAAAACAAAAACCTAAAACTGTCTTGGATAACAGTTAATCATTAACATGACAAAGGAGTGGAAACTGCCACAAAATCTAAAAATAAACCAAAAACATAAAACTGTCTTGGATAACAATTAATCATTAACATGACAAAGGAGTGGAAATTGCCACAAAATCTAAAACACAAAACAAAAACCTAAAACTGTATTGGATAACAATTAATCATTAACATTACAAAGGAGTGGAAACTGCCACAAAATCTAAAAAAAAAAAAACTAAAATTGTCTTTGATAACAATTAATCATTAACATGACAAAGGAGTGGAAACTGCCACAAAATCTAAAAAAAAAAAAAAAAACCTAAAACTGTCTTGGATAACAATTAATCAGTAACATGACAAAGGAGTGGAAACTGCCACAAAATCTAAAAAAAAAAAAACCTAAAACTGTCTTGGATAACAATTAATCATTAACATGACAAAGGAGTGGAAACTGCCACTCTCAGAAAATCTAAAAAAATAAAATAAAACTGTCTTGGATAACAATTAATCATTAACATGATAAAGGAGTGGAAATTGCCACAAAATCTAAAAAACAAAACAAAAACCTAAAACTGTCTTGGATAACAGTTAATCATTAACATGACAAAGGAGTGGAAACTGCCACAAAATCTAAAAATAAACCAAAAACATAAAACTGTCTTGGATAACAATTAATCATTAACATGACAAAGGAGTGGAAATTGCCACAAAATCTAAAACACAAAACAAAAACCTAAAACTGTATTGGATAACAATTAATCATTAACATTACAAAGGAGTGGAAACTGCCACAAAATCTAAAAAAAAAAAACTAAAATTGTCTTTGATAACAATTAATCATTAACATGACAAAGGAGTGGAAACTGCCACAAAATCTAAAAAAAAAAAAAAAAAACCTAAAACTGTCTTGGATAACAATTAATCAGTAACATGACAAAGGAGTGGAAACTGCCACAAAATCTAAAAAAAAAACCCTAAACTGTCTTGGATAACAATTAATCATTAACATGACAAAGGAGTGGAAACTGCCACTCTCAGAAAATCTAAAAAAATAAAATAAAACTGTCTTGGATAACAATTAATCATTAACATGATAAAGGAGTGGAAATTGCCACAAAATCTAAAAAAACAAAACAAAACCTAAAACTGTCTTGGATAACAATTAATCATTAACATGACAAAGGAGTGGAAACTGCCACAAAATCTAAAAATAAACCAAAAACATAAAACTGTCTTGGATAACAATTAATCATTAACATGACAAAGGAGTGGAAATTGCCACAAAATCTAAAACACAAAACAAAAACCTAAAACTGTATTGGATAACAATTAATCATTAACATTACAAAGGAGTGGAAACTGCCACAAAATCTAAAAAAAAAAAACTAAAATTGTCTTGGATAACAATTAATCATTAACATGACAAAGGAGTGGAAACTGCCACAAAATCTAAAAAAAACCCAAAAACCTAAAACTGTCTGGGATAACAATTAATCAGTAACATGACAAAGGAGTGGAAACTGCCACAAAATCTAAAAAAAAAACCTAAAACTGTCTTGGATAACAATTAATCATTAACATGACAAAGGAGTGGAAACTGCCACAAAATAAAAAAAAAAACCTAAAACTGTTTTGGATAACAATCATTAACATAACAAGGAGTGGAAACGTGCCCGGAACATCTCTCCAGCGAGGCGTCCAGGGGGCATCCGGAAAAGATTCCCGAGCCACCTCAACTGACTCCTTTCGACGTGGAGGAGCAGCGGCTCGACTCCGAGCTCCTCCCGAGTGGCCGAGCTCCTCACCCTATCTCTAAGGGAGCGCCCAGCCACCCTGCGGAGGAAACTCATCTCGGCCACTTGTACTCGCGATCTCGTTCTTTCGGTCATGAGCCAAATCTCATGACCATAGGTGATGATCGGAACGTAGATCGATCGGTAAATCGAGAGCTTTGCCCCCCTACTCAGCTCTCTCTTCACCACGACGGTCTGATACAGCGACCGCATCACTGCAGATGCTGCACCGATTCGTCTATCGATCTCACGCTCCATCCGTCCCTCACTCGTGAACAAGACTCCAAGATACACTCAAAAAAAATATAAACGCAACACTTTTGGTTTTGCTCCCATTTTGTATGAGATGAACTCAAAGATCTAAAAAATTTTTCACATACACAATATCACCATTTCCCTCAAATATTGTTCACAAACCAGTCTAAATCTGTGATAGTGAGCACTTCTCCTTTGCTGAGATAATCCATCCCACCTCACAGGTGTGCCATATCAAGATGCTGATTAGACACCATGATTAGTGCACAGGTGTGCCTTAGACTGCCCACAATAAAAAGCCACTCTGAAAGGTGCAGTTTTGTTTTATTGGGGGGATACCAGTTAGTATCTTGTGTGACCACCATTTGCCTCATGCAGTGCAACACATCTCCTTCGCATAGAGTTGATCAGGTTGTCAATTGTGGCCTGTGGAATGTTGGTCCACTCCTCTTCAATGGCTGTGTGAAGTTGCTGGATATTGGCAGGAACTGGTACACGCTGTCGTATACGCCGGTCCAGAGCATCCCAAACATGCTCAATGGCTGACATGTCCGGTGAGTATGCCGGCCATGCAAGAACTGGGACATTTTCAGCTTCCAAGAATTGTGTACAGATCCTTGCAACATGGGGCCGTGCATTATCCTGCTGCAACATGAGGTGATGTTCTTGGATGTATGGCACAACAATGGGCCTCAGGATCTCGTCACGGTATCTCTGTGCATTCAAAATGCCATCAATAAAATGCACCTGTGTTCTTCGTCCATAACAGACGCCTGCTCATACCATAACCCCACCACCACCATGGGCCACTCGATCTACAACATTGACATCAGAAAACCGCTCACCCACACGACGCCACACACGCTGTCTGCCATCTGCCCTGGACAGTGTGAACCGGGATTCATCCGTGAAGAGAACACCTCTCCAACGTGCCAAATGCCAGCGAATGTGAGCATTTACCCACTCAAGTCGGTTACGACGACGAACTGGAGTCAGGTCGAGACCCCGATGAGGACGACGAGCATGCAGATGAGCTTCCCTGAGACGGTTTCTGACAGTTTGTGCAGAAATTCTTTGGTTATGCAAACCGATTGTTTCAGCAGCTGTCCGAGTGGCTGGTCTCAGACGATCTTGGAGGTGAACATGCTGGATGTGGAGGTCCTGGGCTGCTGTGGTTACACGTGGTCTGCGGTTGTGAGGCTGGTTGGATGTACTGCTAAATTCTCTGAAACGCCTTTGGAGACAGCTTATGGTAGAGAAATGAATATTCAATACACGAGCAACAGCTCTGGTTGACATTCCTGCTGTCAGCATGCCAATTGCACGCTCCCTCAAATCTTGCGACATCTGTGGCATTGTGCTGTGTGATAAAACTGCACCTTTCAGAGTGGCCTTTTATTGTGGGCAGTCTAAGGCACACCTGTGCACTAATCATGGTGTCTAATCAGCATCTTGATATGGCACACCTGTGAGGTGGGATGGATTATCTCAGCAAAGGAGAAGTGCTCACTGTCACAGATTTAGACTGGTTTGTGAACAATATTTGAGGGAAATGGTGATATTGTGTATGTGGAAAAAGTTTTAGATCTTTGAGTTCATCTCATACAAAATGGGAGCAAAACCAAAAGTGTTGCGTTTATATTTTTGTTGAGTGTACTTAAACTCCTCCACTTGAGGCAAGGACACTCCACCGACCTGAAAAGGGCAAAGCACCTTTTTTCAGTCGAGAACCATAGCCCCGGATTTGGAGGTGCTGATTTTCATCCCGGACACTTTACGCTCGGCTGCAAACCACCCCAGTGCACGCTGAAGGTCCTGATTTGACGAAGGCAACAGAACCACATCGTCCGCAAACGATGTGTTTCTGCCTCAAAATCTAAAAAATAAAATAAAACTGTCTTGGATAGCAATTAATCATTAACATGACAAAGGAGTGGAAACTGTCACAAAATAAAAAAAAAAACTAAAACTGTCTTGGATAACAATTAATCATTAACGTGACAAAGGAGTGGACGCTGCCACAAAATCTAAAAAAAAAAAACCAAAAACCTAAAACTGTCTTGGATAACAGTTAATCATTAACATGACATAGGAGTGGAAACTGCCACTCTCAGAAAATCTAAAAAAATAAAATAAAACTGTCTTGGATAACAGTTAATCATTAACATGACAAAGGAGTTGTTGTGTGGGCCGCCAGAAGAGGAGGTACTGCTGGCCCACCACCAGAGGGCGCCCTGCCTGAAGTGCGGGCTTCAGGCAGGGCGCCCTCTGGTGCGGGCTTCAGGCATGAGAGGGCGCTGCCGCCACGGACACACCCGGGGGCGACAGCTGTCACTCATTATCTCTTGACAGCTGTCACCCATTCATGCTTCATCATCTCACTCCATAAACCTTGGACGTCATCTCCACCTCATTGCCGAGATATCGTCGATCCGTTCAGTCAATCAATCAATCAATCAATTTTTTTATATAGCGCCAAATCACAACTAACAGTTGCCCCAAGGCGCTTTATATTGTAAGGCAAGGCCATACAATAATTATGAAAAACCCCAACGGTCAAAACGACCCCCTGTGAGCAAGCACTTGGCGACAGTGGGAAGGAAAAACTCCCTTTTAACAGGAAGAAACCTCCAGCAGAACCAGGCTCAGGGAGGGGCAGTCTTCTGCTGGGACTGGTTGGGGCTGAGGGAGAGAACCAGGAAAAAGACATGCTGTGGAGGGGAGCAGAGATCGATCACTAATGATTAAATGCAGAGTGGTGCATACAGAGCAAAAAGAGAAAGAAACAGTGCATCATGGGAACCCCCCAGCAGTCTACGTCTATAGCAGCATAACTAAGGGATGGTTCAGGGTCACCTGATCCAGCCCTAACTATAAGCTTTAGCAAAAAGGAAAGTTTTAAGCCTAATCTTAAAAGTAGAGAGGGTGTCTGTCTCCCTGATCTGAATTGGGAGCTGGTTCCACAGGAGAGGAGCCTGAAAGCTGAAGGCTCTGCCTCCCATTCTACTCTTACAAACCCTAGGAACTACAAGTAAGCCTGCAGTCTGAGAGCGAAGCGCTCTATTGGGCTGATATGGTACTACGAGGTCCCTAAGATAAGATGGGACCTGATTATTCAAAACCTTATAAGTAAGAAGAAGAATTTTAAATTCTATTCTAGAATTAACAGGAAGCCAATGAAGAGAGGCCAATATGGGGAGATATGCTCTCTCCTTCTAGTCCCCGTTAGTACTCTAGCTGCAGCATTTTGAATTAACTGAAGGCTTTTTAGGGAACTTTTAGGACAACCTGATAATAATGAATTACAATAGTCCAGCCTAGAGGAAATAAATGCATGAATTAGTTCACTCTGAGACAAGACCTTTCTAATTTTAGAGATATTGCGTAAATGCAAAAAAGCAGTCCTACATATTTGTTTAATATGCGCTTTGAATGACATATCCTGATCAAAAATGACTCCAAGATTTCTCACAGTATTACTAGAGGTCAGGGTAATGCCATCCAGAGTAAGGATCTGGTTAGACACCATGTTTCTAAGATTTGTGGGGCCAAGTACAATAACTTCAGTTTTATCTGAGTTTAAAAGCAGGAAATTAGAGGTCATCCATGTCTTTATGTCTGTAAGACAATCCTGCAGTTTAGCTAATTGGTGTGTGTCCTCTGGCTTCATGGATAGATAAAGCTGGGTATCATCTGCGTAACAATGAAAATTTAAGCAATGCTGTCTAATAATACTGCCTAAGGGAAGCATGTATAAAGTGAATAAAATTGGTCCTAGCACAGAACCTTGTGGAACTCCATAATTAACTTTAGACTGTGAAGAAGATTCCCCATTTACATGAACAAATTGTAATCTATTAGACAAATATGATTCAAACCACCGCAGCGCAGTGCCTTTAATACCTATGGCATGCTCTAATCTCTGTAATAAAATTTTATGGTCAACAGTATCAAAAGCAGCACTGAGGTCTAACAGAACAAGCACAGAGATGAGTCCACTGTCCGAGGCCATAAGAAGATCATTTGTAACCTTCACTAATGCTGTTTCTGTACTATGATGAATTCTAAAACCTGACTGAAACTCTTCAAATAGACCATTCCTCTGCAGATGATCAGTTAGCTGTTTTACAACTACCCTTTCAAGAATTTTTGAGAGAAAAGGAAGGTTGGAGATTGGCCTATAATTAGCTAAGATAGCTGGGTCAAGTGATGGCTTTTTAAGTAATGGTTTAATTACTGCCACCTTAAAAGCCTGTGGTACATAGCCAACTAACAAAGATAGATTGATCATATTTAAGATCGAAGCATTAAATACTGGTAGGGCTTCCTTGAGCAGCCTGGTAGGAATGGGGTCTAATAAACATGTTGATGGTTTGGATGAAGTAACTAATGAACCGAGGATCTTCTGGTCTCAAGCCCAACACCTTAACCACTAGACCATCACCTCCCCCACATGTGTCATTTCGGACCACAGCAGCACGTCTGAGACGGAGTCTCTTCACTCAAAGCCATCAAATGGATTAATGTGATTATTAACCATCAGACGATAAAGTAAAAATCATTCTAAAGTCACTTTGAAGCAGAAATGAGGCCATTTTAAGCAGAAACTCAGCGAAATTCCATGATGCAGTGAAGCATCCGACGTGCAGTTAGCGCATCAGCTAGCAGCTCATTTAGCTGTGGCGCACTGATCACTTCCGCCGTCCTACTCACTTGTCTACCCGGAAAAGCCCGGCACCCGAAGCTGACCACGGCGGTGCTGATGCTTTCACCTATTAATACGATGGATAGTTTGGAAAAGCTATTTGCGGAAATGTTAAAGATGAACGACACGCTGCAGAACGTTGCAACTGACGTTTCCTCAATTAAACAAACAACGGTGGAGCTGAATAATATGGTGACGGCCATGCAGGAGAGGCCGGGTGAGGCCGAGGAGCAGCTGCTGAAGGACAAAGGGAGCAGGACAAACAGATGGAACTGTGGAAACGAGTGCAGGCCCTCGAAAACCAAAGTAGACGAAATAATGTGAGGTTGGTGGGACTAAAGGAAGCCTTTGGCACTAATGGAACACTGCTTCATATACTGTGTCCAAAAGATCCTGGTGGAGGGACTTGGTGTTGAAACTGGTGGGGAGATGGAGACGGAGAGGGTGCACAGGCAAGTGGCACCAATGCTAAATGTAGATCAATCTCCAAGACCGGTGCTGATCCGCTGTTTGAGGCAGTCTGTGAGGGACGCAGTGATTAATGCAGCCAAGGCAAAGCGAGGATTCATCAGGGAAAAATGTCACCTTTCTGTGTTTCCGGACATGTCCAGAGAGCTGGCGCAGAAGAGGAAAGCGTTCACACCGGTGAAGCGCAAATTACACAAGCTTGACATTAGATACACACTGGCTTTTCCCGCAACGCTGCACTTTAACTAACTGGAGAGGAAAAAACGTGAGCTGCAGTACTGTCGGAGCTGCAGAGAAAGTCATTAATGAGCAGTGATCGGGAGGAGACGTGGACTAAGAGGAATGTACTGAGGTGAGATGCGCATTACCCGATACAAGACTGTGCGTTTTGTACTGAACTGAAGCGACCCCTGTGCAGGCCATTCAGAGGCTTTTCCTGACACACAGAGTTTCTGTGTAGGCTCTCAGTTGTCCAGGTGGTTTCCATAGTAGAGAAGCTTGAATCTTTGACTGGACTGGGTTTCTTGACGCGAGGACATTTCGCTTCAAATCGCAGAAGCTTCCTCAGCTAAAATTCTTGCTCTGGTGGTCTGACTTCTGTCTTGTCTCTTGTAGAGAAGAATAAAATGACAACATGATAACATTTTATTCTTCTCTACAAGAGACAAGACAGAAGTCAGACTACCAGAGCAAGAATTTTAGCTGAGGAAGCTTCTGCGATTTGAAGCGAAACGTCCTCGCGTCAAGCAACCCAGTCCAGTCGAAGATTCAAGCTTCTCTACTGACACACAGAGGTTTCCATGGGAGCGGCGTTAATCCCACGGACCTTACGTGTGTCAGCCCTTTCTTTTTCTTTTGTTTTTTTCAACAGCGAGGAGCATTCAGCACTCGGACCCCGGCTGAGTTCTAGCAGCCGGACACCTTTTGCACTTTGCACTGTTACACTGGAGTGTTGTTCTACATGTTCAGAACACACAGGTACAGTGTGTCATAAGTGCTTATTATAAGGAGACAAAAAGTGGTAACATTTTCATTACAAATGGTTGCAGACAGACATTAAAAGCACAGAATATTTATCTTCCTCCTTTAACTTTTTAATTACTATTGACATTATTATTATTATTATTTTATTTTATTTTAGAATGAAAAAGCAAACATGACTAGTAGATCAGTTAAGTGTATTTCTTGGAATATAAATGGATGCAGTCGTCCTGTTAAAAGGAGGAGGATATGATCATTCTTGAAGAACAATCAGGCAGACATGGTGATGATCCAGGAAACCCACATGTAACGTCTGGAGGCAGAGAGATGGGAAGTGGGACGTAGATTCCACAACACGTCTCTTGCACGTCTCCAGTTGGTGCAGAATGCTGCTGCTCGTCTTTTAACAAACTCTTTTAGTCGTGAGCATATTACGCCCGTCCTGTACTCACTCCACTGGCTTCCAGTTCGTTTTAGAATTGATTTTAAAATTTTAATGTTTGTTTTTAAAGCTATTTATGGCCTTGCACCTCCCTACTTGTCTGAAATTTTAACTTTGCGCACCTACAGTAGGACATTAAGGACGTCTGGCCAGCTTTACTTAGATGTTCCAAGATCAAGATATAAACGCTGGGGTGATCATGCTTTCGCGGTAGCTGAACCCAGACTGTGGAACAAGCTACCTCTTGAGTTACGTACTATTCCTGACCGAGCACTTTTTAAATCTAAGTTAAAGACTTATTTATTTAAACTGGCTTTTAACACTTAGTGGGGAGGTGACATGTTCTGTTATTTTTATTTTCTTTTTTTATGTGTTGTTTTAAATTTTTATTTTATATGTGTTTTATTGTTGTAAATTTGTCTTTTTAATGTTAAGCACTTTGGACACCAGTCGGTGCTGTAAGGTGCTTTGATTGATTGAAATGTTGACATTCTCAAGCAAGCGTAACGGTGTTCTGATCCTGGTCCACAAGAATGTAAGTTTCATTTTGTTAAAACCAGTGGTGGGCAAAGTTCCGATAATCCGATAATTATCGAAGATAATGTTGTCATTATCGGATTATCTTTTCACATAACTTTGAAAACCATTATCGGACTAATTATCTTCCGATACATTTTAGACCATTTATGGGGTAAACAAAGCTGAACAGCTACAAACATTTATAAAATTTAAAATCAGTTGAGCACCTACCTGTTAAATGTTTCGTAGCAGATGTGTAGTTCTACCCTCTGCAAACAGAGGAGAGCTGCTTCTAGAAGAAACCGCTCTATCCTCTGCAGACAAAGGAGAACTGGTCCCCAAAAAAAACCTCATTTCTCATCCAGAGGCATACATTTTAACTTATGGTTCAAATTTTAACCAAACTAATGTTGGACAAGTTATTTAAATTAACGTCATGTCTGAAATTTTATAAAGTGAAAATATCAGATGTTTTAGTTTTAAAGTAATGCACTAATTTTTAAGGTTTTAGTGTGGACATGCTGTGTCCAGGTGCATTATGGGTATGATAGTGTAATCTCAGTACGTTCACGACATGAGAATGCATTTGAAACACTCTGATCAGGCTCCACGGACAACAGCATTAAACTCTAGTGCCTAAAACTCTTGTGAATATATTCTGTGTTTATAGACGTTATTGTGTTTGCGTTTATTAAATTCCACGCATCTTAAACATAGCAGAGTAGCAGCAGACACAGATTATCTGGAATTTTGTTTTCGCAAGTTTTCAAGGTCTCTACTGTCATCTACTGGCCAGTAGTGTTCATGGCAGTATTGGCACTGAAGCTGGGCTAATATTTTCAATCACTGTACTCGGTTCCAGCTCAAACTGTACCACAGAACCGCACGGTGTAAAAGTTCAGAGCACACGATTTATGTTCTCACACACATTGTACGTTCAAAAACCACACATCGGACTCGTGTTTCCAGAAGCAAAACGTAAACAGAAGCTTTTTTTTTTTTCAAACTTCATTTACAAAAACTTTCAATGGGAGACATGAAAGTAAAAAAAAAAAACAACAAAAAAAAACATTGCAAGACAGGTCTGCTGTGTTTGCACAGGCACAGTGCGAGTGGTTGGATGCTTGTAGCTCTTCAGCAGCAGGATATCCTCATGACGCTCCGACCAGAATATCAAACAGGTTTGATTTTCATCTGACCATATGATCGCAGATCAGGAGGTGGTCGTGAGATGTTAAACGCAGCTTGTTACTCCATGTATACTAAACGATGTAGGACGCGCGATTAACCTGAAACTCGGTGTGATCCAAAAATTTCTCGCACAAATGAAAAATCAGCTGAAAAAGGGCGAAAACACGCACTGGCACCAGTAGATCATGGCAGGGTTCTATTTATTTTGACACCGGTTATATCAGACGGTTATCTAATTACAACTTGGCTTTTTTTTTTTTTACAAATAAAAAAAGGCATATTTTACACAAGCACATTTATCTGTAAACACCAACACACGACACACCTCACATTAACATGTTGGTTTACATAAAATGAATGAGTCAACCAATCAGTGTTAGCAGAGGCACATTTTACCCAGAATGCCATCTGTCTGTGTTTGTTACAGAACTTCAGAATTAGTACATTATTCAACATTAAAATATATATGTTATATTTTAACTTTGCACAAATGACAGAATTGACATTAAAGGAGTTATTCTATCAGTATTCATTTTATTTATACACCAACCCATATCTCAGCACTGCTTTATTTTCCAAGACCTCGGCCTGACGGCAGCATTGTGATTGAATAGAGAGTTGAGCTTTGTGGCTCCTCTCATCTGCGTCTCTGTGCTGGAAGCCATGTAGTAAACTTGAACTTCCAGCAGGGGGCAGGACGTTCAAAGACAGAAGTGCTGACTCATTGTTTGGGTCTGTTGTCATCTTTGATGCTTCCAGAAGTAATCGTGGTGTTAAAACTAAAAATCAGCTTGTTAGTAGTTGCAAGTGTACCGGAGACAATACTGGAATTTATCGGTTATCTGTAACTGCCGATACATTATTGGGTGGTTTATTGTTTTATCTTTATCAAAGATAACTTTTCAGTTATCTGATTATCTGTTATCAAAGTAAATTTTTTGGTCATCTGTGCCCACCACTGTTTAAAACAAATTAAGGATACAGATTGTGTGCGTGGAAGCAGTGGTTGAGGGAGTGCCTCTGCTATTATCTAACATATATGCACCTAATAAAGATCCCAACTTTTTTCAGAGGGTGAATAAAATATTAAGAGATGCAGAGGGGGAAATTGTCCTCGCTGGGGATTTTAATGATGTTATGGACCCAGTACTGGATAGGACTACATTCAGACCCCCATCATGACCAAGGAGAGAGAAGCCCTACACATGTTGAGTAGAGATGTAGGACTAGTAGATATATGGAGGCTGACAAATCCAAAAGTGAAGGATTTACTTTCTTCTCCCACTGCCACAAAACTTACTCCAGAATAGATTTTTTTCTGATAAGTACTTCCCTGGGAGATAACATGGCTGACTGTGGCATAAAGGCAGTCTTCCTTACAGACCGCACACCAGTCGAATTGTTCATTAAGGCCAATCCAAAAACTGAAAGCAGAGGCAGATGGAGACTGAATATTGGCCTGATGTTGGACTCAACTTTTAAAAAGACCATGGAAGAAGATTTAAAAACCTTTTTTGAAATTAACTTTGGCAGTACTGAAGAAATAACTAGTGTGTGGGAAGCCGCAAAGGCATATATGAGAGGAAACTTTATAGCACAAGCTACTAAAAAGAAAAGAGAGAACATTAGCAGGATTAAAGATTTGGAGAAGGAGATAAAAGCTAAGGACGTATACCTGTCAAAACATTTCTCTAACAGGAAATTTCAAGCTTAAATACTCTTTACATGATATCTGTAATAAAAAAGCAGAATATGCTCTTTATAGAACTTAAACCTTTATGAAGGCGGGGAAAAAAAATGGGGAAATTATTAGCCAGACAGGTGAAGGAAAAAATTTTTGCTAATACCATACCGGTTATAAAACAGGGGCATGCACAATTGTTTGATACTAAAGCTATAAATAGAATATTCCAACAGTATTATGAGAAGTTATACACATCCTTCATATCTCCTGGTGCCTCACAAGAAGGTATGGAACAGATTCTTCTTAATATACAGTAGTGTTCAGAATAATAGTAGTGCTATGTGACTAAAAAGATTAATCCAGGTTTTGAGTATATTTCTTATTGTTACATGGGAAACAAGGTACCAGTAGATTCAGTAGATTCTCACAAATCCAACAAGACCAAGCATTCATGATATGCACACTCTTAAGGCTATGAAATTGGGCTATTAGTAAAAAAAGTAGAAAAGGGGGTGTTCACAATAATAGTAGTGTGGCATTCATTCAGTGAGTTCGTCAATTTTGTGGAACAAACAGGTGTGAATCAGGTGTCCCCTATTTAAGGATGAAGCCAGCACCTGTTGAACATGCTTTTCTCTTTGAAAGCCTGAGGAAAATGGGACGTCAAGACATTGTTCAGAAGAACAGTGTAGTTTGATTAAAAAGTTGATTGGAGAGGGGAAAACTTATACGCAGGTGCAAAAAATTATAGGCTGTTCATCTACAATGATCTCCAATGCTTTAAAATGGACAAAAAACCAGAGACACGTGGAAGAAAACGGAAAACAACCATCAAAATGGATAGAAGAATAACCAGAATGGCAAAGGCTCACCCATTGATCAGCTCCAGGATGATCAAAGACAGTCTGGCGTTACCTGTAAGTGCTGTGACAGTTAGACGCCTGTGTGAAGCTAATTTATTTGCAAGAATCCCCCGCAAAGTCCCTCTGTTAAATAAAAGACGTGCAGAAGAGGTTACAATTTGCCAAAGAACACATCAACTGGCCTAAGAGAAATGGAGGAATATTTTGTGGACTGATGAGAGTAAAATTGTTCTTTTTGGGTCCAAGGGCCACAGACAGTTTGTGAGGCGACCCCCAAACTCTGAATTCAAGCCACAGTTCACAGTGAAGACAGTGAAGCATGGTGGTGCAAGCATCATGATGTGGGCATGTTTCTCCTACTATGGTGTTGGGCCTATATATCACATACCAGGTATCATGGATCAGTTTGGATATGTCAAAATACTTGAAGAGGTCATGTTGTCTTATGGTGAAGAGGACATGCCCTTGAAATGGGTGTTTCAACAAGACAATGACCCCAAGCACACTAGTAAACCAGCAAAATCTTGGTTCCAAACCAACAAAATTAATGCCTCGCAGATGTGAAGAAATCATGAAAAACTGTGGTTATACAACTAAATACTAGTTTAGTGATTCACAGGATTGATAAAAAAGCAGTTTGAACATAATAGTTTTGAGTTTGTAGCGTCAACAGCAGATGCTACTATTATTGTGAACACCCCCTTTTCTACTTTTTTTTTTTACTAATAGCCCAATTTCATAGCCTTAAGAGTGTGCATATCATGAATGCTTGGTCTTGTTGGATTTGTGAGAATCTACTGAATCTACTGGTACTTGTTCCCATGTAACAATAAGAAATATACTCAAAACCTGGATTAACCTTTTTAGTCACATAGCACTACTATTATTCTGAACACTGCTGTAGATGTACCTAAGCTCCCACTGCAGGAAGCAGCTGGTCTGGAATCACCGATAACCATGGACGAAATAAGAAATGAAAAATGGGAAGTTATGACGGACTCCCAGTGGACTATTATAAAACCTTTGCAGATTTTGTTGTTCTAGTTTTACAAACGGTGTATCAAGAGATATTTGATGGGGGTTGTGTAGCTCCAACTTTTAACGAAGCGGTAATCTCACTAATTCCCAAAACAGGTAAAGATGCAGCAGATCTGTCCAATTTCAGGCCTATCAGTCTGCTCAGTCTTGATTGTAAGATCCTTACAAAAATCTTAGCGACACGTTTACAATTGGTTTTACCGAGCATCATTCATCCCAGTCAGGTTGGTTTCATGAAAAATAGAACTTCAACTGATAATGTTGGACTCCTGTTACACTTAATGTGGCTGAGCCAATCTCAAAATACTACTATAACTGCTATCTCCTTAGACGCTCAGAAGGACTTTGATAGGCTGGAATTCTGCTCTCCACACTGTCTCATTTTGGTTTCAACTCCAACTTCATTAAATGGATAAAATGCTGCATGAAGAAGTCAAGGCGGCAGTGATGACAAATGGAATCATTTCCCCTTTATTTAATCTGACCCGGGGAACTAGACAGGGATGCTCACTGAGCCCATTATTGCTCATCATCTTTTTAGAGATTCTATCAGTGTCTGTTAGAGCACACACTGGAATAAAGGGGAGGAGACACTGAACATCAATTATTACTATACACTGATGACATTTTAGCAGTAATATCTGAACCTTTGACTTCTCTACCACCCCTGATGGACACCATTCAAATATTTTCAAAATTTTCGGGCTACTCCATTAACTGGAGCAAATCTGAGGCAGTGCCTCTCTCCAAATCATGTTCTTCATCTATGGTGGAAAAGTTTAATTTTAGGTGGGTGCGACAGGGAATGAAGTGTCTCTATGAGGATACAGATGAAATAGTGGCACTAAACTTTAACCCTTTACTTCAAAAGATAAAAACAAACCTTGATAAGTGGGAAAAACTAAAACTAACGTGGTGAAAAATCTGGATGTCTGTCTTGGGAAGAAGCCTGTGTATTGGAAACAATGGCACGCTAAGGGTCTGAGCACCATTAAAGATCTAGTTCAGGGGTGCTCAAGTTCGGTCCTTGAGAGCTACCTTGCTGATACTCTTAGTTGTCTCCCTGCTCCAACACATCTGAATCCAATGAAAGACTTGTTAGCAGACTTTTAATGAGCCTTTCATTGGATTCAGGTGTGTTGGAGCAGGGAGACAACTAAGAGTGTCAGGAAGGTAGCTCTCGAGGACCGAACTTGGCCACCCCTGATCTATTGAAGATGGGTGTTTTTGTCATGAGAAGCTGTTGCAGAAATTTGATCTGGTGGAAAAGATAACTTTTGGAAATTCTTGCAAATGAGGAGTTGCATTACCTCAGTCATGTAACATTACTGATAATATGATAATTGATTATATGAAACTTCCACTTGGTAAACGAAAAGCCTCACGATGTTATAAAAGTGCTAATTCTTCTCTCAGTCCTGACTGTGATCAGTTAAAGATGATTTGGAAGAGGGACCCTGGTGGAGAGATTAACAGTGACAGATGGGCAGTAAATATGTGAGAGGGGCGAGGGGTAAACTCACAAAATATAATGTATTACACAGATACTATTACACACCATCCAGTCTGTACAGGATCAAACTCTTGGGTGATGATTTGTGTTGGAAATACAAGAAGGAAACTGGTGCCTTCCTCCACTGTGTGTGTGTGTGTGTGTGTGTGTGTGTGTGTGTGTGTGTGTGTGTGTGTGTGTGTGTGTGTGTGTGTGTGTGTGTGTGTGTGTGTGTGTGTGTGTGTGGTGTGTGTGTGTGTGTGTGTGTGTGTGTGTGTGTGAATGTGTCTTGATTAGACCCTTCTGGACTCAGGTTCATAATATTTTAAGTGACTGACTTGGAGCAGAGATTCCCTCAAGTCCAGAGCTCTGTTTGCTGGGGAACAGGTCCCACTTACCCAGTATAACCAAAGGTAACCTTTCCGTAATTTCAGTGGGTACAACAACAGCTTGACGAGTTGATCTTAAGACATTGGAAGCAGTGGCGGCTGGTGAAAAAGAGTCTTGGTGGGGCTGCTGTGCCAATAGATTCCCTTGCCTTGTCCAGTACAGTCATTCAAGTGAACAGTCAGAAAATTACTACAATTCCACAATAATCATTTCATGTCCTTCTCAAAATCAGCAGTTTTACAGATAAAGTTAACCATTTACAGCTATATTAGGCCCCATTTCTACTTTGGAAAGGAACAGTATCAAATACAACACTCAAGTTCTTGAGCAAAGAACATTTCACCATTTGACACCAATTACACACATAGTACACCAAACTGTACTGAACTGACATTATCTACAGACAAACAGATCCTGGGGTTCACAGTGACACCGACCTTAACAAAATAGAAAATATCAGCAAATTTACACTCTTTAAAAACGTGGAAAAATTCTTCAATTGAGAAAAGAACATTATGTACATACGACAATGTTCACACCACCTTCAGAGAGAGAGAGAGAGAGAGAGAGAGAATGTTTGTGTGTGTGTGAGAGAGAAGAGAGAGAGCTAGAGAGAAAGAGAGAGAAAGTGTTCATGTGAGAGAGTGAGAGAGAGAAAATTAAGGTAATATTTTGCATGAACATTACTGAGTGGAATGGAGGCAAACTAAAGAAGCTTGAAAAACTTAAATAACTTAACTAATAACACCAAAACCTTTAAATTAAATTGGTTAAAATTAATTAACAGTGTAGAGGACAAAGCAAATGAAGTTTACAAAACCACTTCATTAAATCCGTTGCTAAACTTGGGTTTGTCTGACTATAAGTGTCTTGTGTGAACTCAGTGGCTGAGTTAGAATTTCTTTAAAAAACATGCAAATTGCTATTTTAGGTTTTTGTTTTGTTTTGATTTGTTTTTAAACTGAGCAAATAATTTGTTTTAGAGTGTGGAATACTCCAAAGAATATTTCACTTCTGTGGACTGATCCTCATAACGTGTAAAGTGAAATCAAAATACCAGCATGGCTGCAGCTTTGAACACTGTTACAAACAGCCCTGGCCTCCCCTATTGCCATTATAACTGGTCTGCTGTCCCAATAAAGATCACGGCTTTGACCCCCTAAAACAAACAAAAAAAACATCACTCATTCGTTTTATCTTAAATTTTCATCCTCGTTTCCACACCAGGAGCAACATTGGGGAATAAATCCGAGCAGCTTGTCAACTGAGCTGAATCCAGAGGAGTCAGTCCGCAGCTGACAGAGGTGGATGCGCTTCTTTCCACCCCGCAGTAAAGAGCGCAGACGTGTGCGCGCTGACAGTGTGAATGAAGCCTGACACGGTTTATAATGAGTCAGACAAACATCTCTCCTCCAACCGGGATGTGCAATTGTCATTAAACCACGAGAAAGATCTGATGTGCGCACCTCCATGCGCCTCCAAAAGGATCCCCGTGAAACTTTGGTGTCATTGATTTGATTAGTTTTGTCCCGTTGTAAGCCTCCGAAGAGTTCTTCAACTTACTCCAGCAAAACACACGGAGACAAAATAAAAATAAATAAATATAACCCAAACGTCGTCGTCACCATCATCTCTTCCTGACTGACAGCAGCAGCTGCAGCGTCACGTATATCACTGACTGTAATCTAACGTTCCCGCATTTTTGTAACAAGGGCTAAAATTCCGGCGCCCCAAAGCCATTAATTTTGGCAATGCTGATTTGCCAAATATTTATTAATTTTCCCTAGCAACTACATACAATTGGTTATTTCGCTGCACTTCAAGGGTGCTTTGAATGAGCGCCCAAGACGAGGAATGATACGTTTTCTGCTTCTGTCGGTGGAAATGCACTGTTGAAGGAGAGTCAGTTGGAGGAAGTGTTGTTTTAATCATTCATATTACATATAGGCACATACTATTAAGTAAAACTGACATTGATAATGCTTTTTAAATATATATATATATATATATATATATATATATATATATATATATAAATGACTTTCCCCCTCCACATCTAGGAGGGCAGCGCCCTAGCGCCCCCTATGGGCCTCCGCCACTGATTGGAAGGTATCAAATTCCACAGGTGAAAGAATGTGTGTGTGCAGTGACTGCAACTGCACCATCCTATGAATGTATGCTTAGTAGACTGAGTGATGACAGGGAGGAGGTGGTGAGGCTTTGGGACAGGTTGTGGAATTACAGAAAGGTAAATAATGACATGGATTTTTTTTATCTGGGTGAGGGGTCAGCTTCACTGGGCTCAGGCACCTTATGCAGGCCAGAATTAATCTTTTGTGTGGATACAATGAATTATTTCGCCAAAAATAAAATGAAAACCACGCCCCTGCTACAAGCAACTGCTGAATTTGAAACAACAAGAAAGTTGTGTAATTTCTGACAGTACTTGAACACAGCAGCAGCTTCTGCGTGCGCTTATTTTTTATTAAATATAACAATATGAGTGTAGGAATGACAATCCAGCCCTTCTGTACATGTGGCAACAAGTAGATAATTCAGACAAACAAGTGTTTGGTGTTTGATGGAATTCAGGAGCCTGAGCATGAGAAATGGTCTGATTCTGGGGACAAGATAAGGAAGATCATCTCTGAAAAACTTAAGCTGGACCCAAGGCATATTGAAATGGAGCATGTGCATCGCAGTGGAAATAAACCAGGAGAAGGTGATAAACCCAGACCAACAGTGGTGAAGTTTCTGAGGCATAAGTAGTAGTTTTCTCTGGGCCCCTCCCCAATCGGACCGGGAGTGACATGTTTAGCCGCATGTTCTCCTTGAATTGCTGGCTGTCTGAGTGGTGTCCAAAAAATGAGGTGGGCTTCATAGATAATTGGCAAAGCTTCTGGGGAAAACCTGGTCTTGTTAGGAGAGACGGCATCCATCCCACTTTGGATGGAGCAGCTCTCATTTCTAGAAATCTGGCCAATTTTCTTAAATCCTCCAAACCGTGACTATCCAGGGTTGGGACCAGGAAGCAGAGTTGTAGTCTTACACACCTCTCTGCAGCTTCTCTCCCCCTGCCATCCCCTCATTACCCCATCCCCGTAGAGACGGTGCCTGCTCCCAGACCACCAACAACCAGTAAAAATCTATTTAAGCATAAAAATTCAAAAAGAAAAAATAATATAGCACCTTCAACTGCACCTCAGACTAAAACAGTTAAATGTGGTCTATTAAACATTAGGTCTCTCTCTTCTAAGTCCCTGTTGGTAAATGATATAATAATTGATCAACATATTGATTTATTCTGCCTTACAGAAACCTGGTTACAGCAGGATGAATATGTTAGTTTAAATGAGTCAACACCCCCAGTCACACTAACTGCCAGAACGCTCGTAGCACGGGCCGAGGCGGAGGATTAGCAGCAATCTTCCACTCCAGCTTATTAATTAATCAAAAACCCAGACAGAGCTTTAATTCATTTGAAAGCTTGACTCTTAGTCTTGTCCATCCAAATTGGAAGTCCCAAAACCCAGTTTTATTTGTTATTATCTATCGTCCACCTGGTCGTTACTGTGAGTTTCTCTGTGAATTTTCAGACCTTTTGTCTGACTTAGTGCTTAGCTCAGATAAGATAATTATAGTGGGCGATTTTAACATCCACACAGATGCTGAGAATGACAGCCTCAACACTGCATTTAATCTATTAATAGACTCTATTGGCTTTGCTCAAAATGTAAATTAGTCCACCCACCACTTTAATCATATCTTAGATCTTGTTCTGACTTATGGTATGGAAATAGAAGACTTAACAGTATTCCCTGAAAACTCCCTTCTGTCTGATCATTTCTTAATAACATTTACATTTACCCTGATGGACTACCCAGCAGTGGGGAATAAGTTTCATTACACTAGAAGTCTTTCAGAAAGCGCTGTAACTAGGTTTAAGGATATGATTCCTTCTTTATGTTCTCTAATGCCATATACCAACACAGTGCAGAGTAGCTACCTAAACTCTGTAAGGGAGATAGAGTATCTCGTCAATAGTTTTACATCCTCATTGAAGACAACTTTGGATGCTGTAGATCCTCTGAAAAAGAGATCTTTAAATCAGAAGTGCCTGACTCCGTGGTATAACTCACAAACTCGTAGCTTAAAGCAGATAACCCGTAAGTTGGAGAGGAAATCGCGTCTCACTAATTTAGAAGATCTTCATTTAGCCTGGAAAAAGAGTCTGTTGCTCTAGAAAAAAAAAGCCCTCCGTAAAGCTAGGACATCTTTCTACTCATCACTAATTGAAGAAAATAAGAACAACCCCAGGTTTCTTTTCAGCACTGTAGCCAGGCTGACAAAGAGTCAGAGCTCTCTTGAGCTGAGTATTCCATTAACTTTAACTAGTAATGACTTCATGACTTTCTTTGCTAACAAAATTTTAACTATTAGAGAAAAAATTACTCATAACCATCCCAAAGACGTATCGTTATCTTTGGCTGCTTTCAGTGATGCCGGTATTTGGTTAGACTCTTTCTCTCAGATTGTTCTGTCTGAGTTATTTTCATTAGTTACTTCATCCAAACCATCAACATGTCTATTAGACCCCATTCCTACCAGGCTGCTCAAGGAAGCCCTACCATTATTTAATGCTTCGATCTTAAATATGATCAATCTATCTTTATTAGTTGGCTATGTACCACAGGCTTTTAAGGTGGCAGTAATTAAACCATTACTTAAAAAGCCATCACTTGACCCAGCTATCTTAGCTAATTATAGGCCAATCTCCAACCTTCCTTTTCTCTCAAAAATTCTTGAAAGGGTAGTTGTAAAACAGCTAACTGATCATCTGCAGAGGAATGGTCTATTTGAAGAGTTTCAGTCAGGTTTTAGAATTCATCATAGTACAGAAACAGCATTAGTGAAGGTTACAAATGATCTTCTTATGCCCTCAGACAGTGGACTCATCTCTGTGCTTGTTCTGTTAGACCTCAGTGCTGCTTTTGATACTGTTGACCATAAAATTTTATTACAGAGATTAGAGCATGCCATAGGTATTAAAGGCACTGCGCTGCAGTGGTTTGAATCATATTTGTCTAATAGATTACAATTTGTTCATGTAAATGGGGAATCTTCTTCACAGACTAAGGTTAATTATGGAGTTCCACAAGGTTCTGTGCTAGGACCAATTTTATTCACTTTATACATGCTTCCCTTAGGCAGTATTATTAGACAGCATTTCTTAAATTTTCATTGTTACGCAGATGATACCCAGCTTTATCTATCCATGAAGCCAGAGGACACACACCAATTAGCTAAACTGCAGGACTGTCTTACAGACATAAAGACATGGATGACCTCTAATTTCCTGCTTTTAAACTCAGATAAAACTGAAGTTATTGTACTTGGCCCCACAAATCTTAGAAACATGGTGTCTAACCAGATCCTTACTCTGGATGGCATTACCCTGACCTCTAGTAATACTGTGAGAAATCTTGGAGTCATTTTTGATCAGGATATGTCATTCAAAGCGCATATTAAACAAATATGTAGGACTGCTTTTTTGCATTTATGCAATATCTCTAAAATCAGAAAGGTCTTGTCTCAGAGTGATGCTGAAAAACTAATTCATGCATTTATTTCCTCTAGGCTGGACTATTGTAATTCATTATTATCAGGTTGTCCTAAAAGTTCCCTGAAAAGCCTTCAGTTAATTCAAAATGCTGCAGCTAGAGTACTGACAGGAACTAGAAGGAGAGAGCATAGCTCACCCATATTGGCCTCTCTTCATTGGCTTCCTGTTAATTCTAGAATAGAATTTAAAACTCTTCTTCTTACTTATAAGGTTTTGAATAATCAGGTCCCATCTTATCTTAGGGACCTCATAGTACCATATCACCCCAATAGAGCGCTTCGCTCTCAGACTGCAGGCTTACTTGTAGTTCCTAGGGTTTGTAAGAGTAGAATGGGAGGCAGAGCCTTCAGCTTTCAGGCTCCTCTCCTGTGGAACCAGCTCCCAATTCAGATCAGGGAGACAGACACCCTCTCTACTTTTAAGATTAGGCTTAAAACTTTCCTTTTTGCTAAAGCTTATAGTTAGGGCTGGATCAGGTGACCCTGAACCATCCCTTAGTTATGCTGCTATAGACTTAGACTGCTGGGGGGTTCCCATGATGCACTGAGTGTTTCTTTCTCTTTTTGCTCTGTATGCACCACTCTGCATTTAATCATTAGTGATCGATCTCTGCTCCCCTCCACAGCATGTCTTTTTCCTGGTTCTCTCCCTCAGCCCCAACCAGTCCCAGCAGAAGACTGCCCCTCCCTGAGCCTGGTTCTGCTGGAGGTTTCTTCCTGTTAAAAGGGAGTTTTTCCTTCCCACTGTAGCCAAGTGCTTGCTCACAGGGGGTCGTTTTGACCGTTGGGGTTTTTACATAATTATTGTATGGCCTTGCCTTACAATATAAAGCACCCTGGGGCAACTGTTTGTTGTGATTTGGCGCTATATAAAAAAAATTGATTGATTGATTGATTGATTGATAAGGATCGTCTGGCTGTGATGGAAAAGGCAAAGCTTGTAAAGGGATCAAGTATTTACATTAATGAAGATTTCTCTGAATCTGTGAGACAAAAAGGCAAAGAGCTGATTCCAGCAATGAAAGAGGCAAGACAACGAGGTGATACTGCATATTTAAGATTTGACAAACTTATCACCCACCGACCAACACAGGTTTGACATGTATTTATTATTTTTTTTTTTTTTTTTACTTTAGCATCCCAACATGGTTTTGGACTCATTGTTCATCAACTCCATGAATAGTGATAACAAATGCACAAAATGTCAGAAGCAATTAGGTTTGCAGCTTATTGGTTGTTCTCTTAGTAAAACTGTATTTCATCTTAAATGTGCGCACTTTTCTGACAGAACTAAGAAAACAGATTGTATGTGGTTCTGTCAAAGTTGTTGCTTAATGTTCCCATTCTCTTCACTGAATGATGAAGGGTTTGAAAGACTTCTTCTTGATGACTGCGATGGCTTCGCTGTAAACGAGACCTTGTTATTCAACCCTTTTGAACTTGATCAAGATGATGTTACTCATAGATTACAAGCTGATCCAGATATGTACTTTTTCTCTAATGTAAATAACCCCAATGCATGTGATTAATTATGACAAACTCAAATTCAAACACCTTCCACAATCTTATCCTAATACTTATAAAACATTTTCAGTATTACATTTAAATATTCGCAGTCTTCCAAAAAATTATGAGAAGTTGACACATTTTATATCCTCTTTGAATCATGAGTTTTCTGTAATCGCCCTTATGGCTGACTGAGCAGTGCAAAGACACTGGCTTGTATGAACTGCCACTTTATACCTCTACTCACTTTCTCTCAATATTTGTACATAAAAATCTAGATTTCAAAGTCCAATTTGATCTTATGAATTCAACTGAATCAGATTTAGTACTGTGTAAGTGAATCAGATTTAGTACTGTTTAAGTGAATCAGATTTAGTACTGTTTAAGTGAATCAGATTTAGTACTGTTTAAGTGAATCAGATTTAGTACTGTTTAAGTGAATCAGATTTAGCACTGTATAAGTGAATCAGATTTAGTACTGTGTAAGTGAATCAGATTTAGTACTGTATAAGTGAATCAGATTTAGTACTGTGTAAGTGAATCAGATTTAGTACTGTATAAGTGAATCAGATTTAGCGCTGTATAAGTGAATCAGATTTAGTACTGTGTAAGTGAATCAGATTTAGTACTGTATAAGTGAATCAGATTTAGTACTGTGTAAGTGAATCAGATTTAGTACTGTATAAGTGAATCAGATTTAGTACTGTGTAAGTGAATCAGATTTAGTACTGTGTAAGTGAATCAGATTTAGTGCTGTATAAGTGAATCAGATTTAGTACTGTGTAAGTGAATCAGATTTAGTACTGTATAAGTGAATCAGATTTAGTACTGTGTAAGTAAATCAGATTTAGTACTGTGTAAGTGAATCAGATTTAGTGCTGTATAAGTGAATCAGATTTAGTACTGTGTAAGTGAATCAGATTTAGTACTGTGTAAGTGAATCAGATTTAGTACTGTATAAGTGAATCAGATTTAGTACTGTGTAAGTGAATCAGATTTAGTACTGTATAAGTAAATCAGATTTAGTACTGTGTAAGTAAATCAGATTTAGTACTGTATAAGTAAATCAGATTTAGCACTGTGTAAGTGAATCAGATTTAGCACTGTGTAGTGAATCAGATTTAGTACTGTGTAAGTGAATCAGATTTAGTACTGTGTAAGTGAATCAGATTTAGTACTGTGTAAGTGAATCAGATTTAGTGCTGTATAAGTGAATCAGATTTAGTACTGTGTAAGTGAATCAGATTTAGTACTGTATAAGTGAATCAGATTTAGTACTGTGTAAGTAAATCAGATTTAGTACTGTGTAAGTGAATCAGATTTAGTACTGTGTAAGTGAATCAGATTTAGTACTGTGTAAGTGAATCAGATTTAGTACTGTATAAGTGAATCAGATTTAGTACTGTGTAAGTAAATCAGATTTAGTACTGTGTAAGTGAATCAGATTTAGTGCTGTATAAGTGAATCAGATTTAGTACTGTGTAAGTGAATCAGATTTAGTACTGTGTAAGTGAATCAGATTTAGTACTGTATAAGTGAATCAGATTTAGTACTGTGTAAGTGAATCAGATTTAGTACTGTATAAGTAAATCAGATTTAGTACTGTGTAAGTAAATCAGATTTAGTACTGTATAAGTAAATCAGATTTAGCACTGTGTAAGTGAATCAGATTTAGCACTGTGTAAGTGAATCAGATTTAGTACTGTGTAAGTGAATCAGATTTAGTACTGTGTAAGTGAATCAGATTTAGTACTGTGTAAGTGAATCAGATTTAGTGCTGTATAAGTGAATCAGATTTAGTACTGTGTAAGTGAATCAGATTTAGTACTGTATAAGTGAATCAGATTTAGTACTGTGTAAGTAAATCAGATTTAGTACTGTGTAAGTGAATCAGATTTAGTACTGTGTAAGTGAATCAGATTTAGTACTGTGTAAGTGAATCAGATTTAGTACTGTGTAAGTGAATCAGATTTAGTACTGTATAAGTGAATCAGATTTAGTACTGTGTAAGTAAATCAGATTTAGTACTGTGTAAGTGAATCAGATTTAGTACTGTATAAGTAAATCAGATTTAGCACTGTGTAAGTGAATCAGATTTAGTACTGTGTAAGTGAATCAGATTTAGTACTGTGTAAGTGAATCAGATTTAGTGCTGTATAAGTGAATCAGATTTAGTACTGTGTAAGTGAATCAGATTTAGTACTGTATAAGTGAATCAGATTTAGTACTGTGTAAGTAAATCAGATTTAGTACTGTGTAAGTGAATCAGATTTAGTGCTGTATAAGTGAATCAGATTTAGTACTGTGTAAGTGAATCAGATTTAGTACTGTGTAAGTGAATCAGATTTAGTACTGTATAAGTGAATCAGATTTAGTACTGTGTAAGTGAATCAGATTTAGTACTGTATAAGTAAATCAGATTTAGTACTGTGTAAGTAAATCAGATTTAGTACTGTATAAGTAAATCAGATTTAGCACTGTGTAAGTGAATCAGATTTAGCACTGTATAAGTGAATCAGATTTAGTACTGTGTAAGTAAATCAGATTTAGTACTGTATAAGTAAATCAGATTTAGCACTGTGTAAGTGAATCAGATTTAGCACTGTGTAAGTGAATCAGATTTAGTGCTGTATAAGTGAATCAGATTTAGCGCTGTATAAGTGAATCAGATTTAGTACTGTGTAAGTGAATCAGATTTAGCACTGTATAAGTGAATCAGATTTAGCACTGTGTAAGTGAATCAGATTTAGTACTGTGTAAGTGAATCAGATTTAGTACTGTATAAGTGAATCAGATTTAGTACTGTGTAAGTGAATCAGATTTAGCACTGTGTAAGTGAATCAGATTTAGTACTGTATAAGTAAATCAGATTTAGTGCTGTATAAGTTAATCAGATTTAGTACTGTATAAGTGAATCAGATTTAGTACTGTATAAGTAAATCAGATTTAGTACTGTGTAAGTGAATCAGATTTAGTACTGTGTAAGTGAATCAGATTTAGTACTGTATAAGTAAATCAGATTTAGTACTGTGTAAGTGAATCAGATTTAGTACTGTGTAAGTGAATCAGATTTAGTACTGTATAAGTGAATCAGATTTAGTACTGTAAGTGAATCAGATTTAGTACTGTAAGTGAATCAGATTTAGTACTGTGTAAGTAAATCAGATTTAGTACTGTATAAGTGAATCAGATTTATGCACTTTATTCCAGAATTAGCCATAATGCACTTTCCCAACTGCAGTTAGTCCAGAATTCAGCGGCTCGACTTTTAACAGGGGCCAGAAAGTGTGAGCACATTACCCCAATTTTGGCTTCTCTGCACTGGCTCCCTGTACGTTTCAGAATTGATTTTCAATTCCAATTTTCAATTTTATTTATATAGCACCAAATCACAACAAACAGTTGCCCCAAGGCGCTCTATATTGCAAGGCAAGGCCATACAATAATTACGTAAAAACCCCAACGGTCAAAACGACCCCCTGTGAGCAAGCACTTGGCTACAGTGGGAAGGAAAAACTCCCTTTTAACAGGAAGAAACCTCCAGCAGAACCAGGCTCAGGGAGGGGCAGTCTTCTGCTGGGACTGGTTGGAGCTGAGGGAGAGAACCAGGAAAAAGACATGCTGTGGAGGGGAGCAGAGATCAATCACTAATGATTAAATGCAGAGTGGTGCATACAGAGCAAAAAGAGAAAGAAACACTCAGTGCATCATGGGAACCCCCCAGCAGTCTACGTCTATAGCAGCATAACAAAGGGATGGTTCAGGGTCACCTGATCCAGCCCTAACTATAAGCTTTAGCAAAAAGGAAAGTTTTAAGCCTAATCTTAAAAGTAGAGAGGGTGTCTATCTCCCTGATCTGAATTGGGAGCTGGTTCCACAGGAGAGGAGCCTGAAAGCTGAAGGCTCTGCCTCCCATTCTACTCTTACAAACCCTAGGAACTACAAGTAAGCCTGCAGTCTGAGAGCGAAGCGCTCTATTGGGGTGATATGGTACTATGAGGTCCCTAAGATAAGATGGGACCTGATTATTCAAAACCTTATAAGTAAGAAGAAGAATTTTAAATTCTATTCTAGAATTAACAGGAAGCCAATGAAGAGAGGCCAATATGGGTGAGATATGCTCTCTCCTCCTTTTAAGATACTTTTGTTTGTTTTTAAAGCTCTGAATGGACTGGCCCCGCAATATATCATCAGCTGCCTCCAGGTTTACACTCCAGCACAAGCTCTGAGGTCCGAGGGCCAGTCCCAGCTCATGGCGCCTAGGACAAGACTTAAAACTCGAGGGGACAGAGCCTTCACCGTGGTCGGTCCCAGACTCTGGAACGCTCTGCCCCTACACGTCCGATCTGCTCCCACTGTGGAGTGTTTTAAGTCCCGTCTTAAGGCCCACTTTTATTCTTTGGCTTTTAACACCGCATGAGTTGTACGGTCCTTGTGTCTTATTTTATTTTTATTTTATTGAAATTTATTGTTTTATCATGGTTTTAGTTATTTATGTATTATTTTATCTTATCTATTTTACTGTTGTTATTATTATTACTATTTTGCCTGTCTATGCTTTTGCTGTGCAGCACTTTGGAGACTCGAGTCTGTTTAAATGTGCTTTATTAATAAAGTGGATTGGATTGGATTGGATTTAGAACCAATTTTCATAGAAATATTGTCTGATAGTAGAACAAAAAGTCTTATCATTGGTTGTATTTATAGGCCACCAAATACAGGTGTTGTGAACTTCAACCAGTGTTTTTCAAATATTCTGGAACTCATTAACAGAGAAAATAAAATCTGTTAAATTCTTGGCGACTTTAATATATATTTGTTCAATAAGGAAACACATTGTACAACGAATGATTTCTTAAATAATCTTCCTGCATTTGGTGGGGACACTTCTTTCCCTTAATTACCAAACCGACAAGAGTTACAGAACATTCTGCTACATTAATAGATAATATTTTATTTAATAATTTAAATTATGGAATCTGAAATATTGTTTACGGATATTTCAGATCATTTTACTCTGACTGCTCCTTTGGTTTTCACTCAGGGTCACCACAGCAAATCTGAGGAATTGTGGAATTGGAAAACTGTTATATGCCGAATAAGAAATCAACCACTTACTATAGAAATTGTAATATTACTAATAAAATGAATTTCAAGAGCCTAATGGAGAACATTTCCTTTGAAAAAATATATATGGAAACAGATCCCATTTTAGCGTATCACGTGTCCATGCAAATGTTCAATGAAGTTTACAAAAAATCATTTCCAGTCATTAAATTATCTGGTGATACATCCATAAAGCAAAGCCCATGGTTTTCTAGAGGACTATAAAAATCCCTGTTCAGAAAAAATAAGTTGTATAAAAAATATTTATCATCTCCTTCACCTTTAAATTTATCAATCTATAAATTCTATAAAAATAAATACACTACTCTTCTTAGGGCTGCAAAGAAGAAATACTTCAGTGATAATTGCAAGCTTATTATTAAACTTGCAGCTTGCAAGTTTAATAACTTGCAAGCAAAGAAAATTGACTCCATAAATATAAAGCTGGTTGATTACATCAAAGGTTCATTTCCTTCTGTGATTGAATTTCAACCCACAAATTCCAATGAGGTTTGTGAAATTTTGAAATTTTGAGTTTGTGAAAGATTGCTAAAATCATACCTTTGTTTAAAAAGGTGATCCAGCATCTTTTTCAAATGATCGTCCTATTTCAGTTTTGCCATGTTTTTCAAAGATCTTGGATAAACTTGTTTATAAAAGACTAAATGATCATTTGCTTAAGAACTGAATTTTATATAACTACCAATATGGATTTCGGAAAAATCATTCAACATATATGGCCCTAATTGAACTGATGGATAGAATTCATACAGCTTTAGACCACAATGAATTTGGAATTGGTGTGTTTTTAGACCTTTCTAAAGCGTTTGATACAGTAAACTAGAAACACTCAGAGTGCAAACCTCCGCCAAGGCCATGGGGTCACTGACGCCATAACATCTACACGCCGTGGAATCATTGAACCTAAAAAAGTCTAACAATGATGTTTGCTCAGTAGTAAAAAAAGTTTCATCTGCTGTGACTGGATAGCATGTATCCTTAGCGCTTGGCATCACAGTTTATTGCAACTTGCACCTTTCCCAGAAGCTACTGTCATCTGAGCACTGATATTGATATTGCATGTGCTTATAGACAAAAACAAATAAGAGACAAAATTCTATTTATTATTCAACTAAACTGCAAATATATGAATTTATGAAACACTTCTCCAAACAAGGCCATAGGGTCACTGACCCTAAAGAGATTCCCTCCTTGGCACAGTGATCTATTCAACAATTCAGTGTTACAACCAAAACTATGATACATACACTTTTCTTTCCTTTATATTTGACATCCTTGATGATGAAAACATGCCACTAGAAGTTGGAATCACTTTTATGTCTTTATTAGTTCAAAAGTTATTGTATAAAAACGATTTTTCAGTAATGGCGGTTTTCTTCTGGATCTAGCTCCATAACATTTGAAGCTACATTAAATCTGATGACACCTTACTGAATCAGTACAGATTTAGCTACAATTTGGTGTTAGTTGTGCATCTCTAGCTTCATTTGTCACCTCACACTGACACATTTTCTATTTTCCCTATATTTTTGCATATTCTGGATCACCAGATCCGGAATCCGGATCCGATCATCACCAAACTTTGTTGTTTGATAGAACATTTGACTATGTTGCACCCTAATTTTTTTCAAGCCTTTCTGCCTTGTTTTTGTGGAGTTAGAAACTAGAATTGTAGAAAGATTTGCAAATCCTCTTCAACCTATATTCAATTGAATACACCACAAAGACAAGATATTTAATGTTCAAACCGATAAACTTTATTGTTTTTGTGCAAATATTTGCTCATTTTGAAATGGATGCCTGTAGCTCTTAAATATCTCTCATATAAATATTTTCCTGACCTGTACATTTGTGTTCAGAGCTCTTCATATACTGGTCTTTTTTCATCAAATATTATTTTGTGCACAACCATCAAATTCATAATTATCCGACAAGGCAGACCTCATAGTTGCATTTATTTTTCCATAGAACAACTCATTGTCAGCATCACATCAGATATCATGGTGTTAAAATGATACAGTGGAATGATATGCTACATCTTCTAAATCCACCCATCACTTTATACAACCCCTGGCAAAAATTATGGAATCACCGGCCTCGGAGGATGTTCATTCAGTTGTTTAATTTTGTAGAAAAAAAGCAGATCACAGACATGACACAAAACTAAAGTCATTTCAAATGGCAACTTTCTGGCTTTAAGAAACACTGTAAGAAATCAAGAAAAAAAGATTGTGGCAGTCAGTAACGGTTACTTTTTTAGACCAAGCAGAGGAAAAAAATATGGACTCACTCAATTCTGAGGAATAAATTATGGAATCACCCTGCAAATTTCCATCCCCAAAACTAACACCTGCATCAAATCACATCTGCTTGTTAGTCTGCATCTAAAAAGGAGTGATCACACCTTGGAGAGCTGTTGCACCAAGTGGACTGACATGAATCATGGCTCCAACACAAGAGATGTCAGTTGAAACAAAGGAGAGGATTATCAAACTCTTAAAAGAGGGTAAATCATCATGCAATGTTGCAAAAGATGTTGGTTGTTCACAGTCAGCTGTGTCTAAACTCTGGACCAAATACAAACAACATGGGAAGGTTGTTAAAGGCAAACATACTGGTAGACCAAGGAAGACATCAAAGCGTCAAGACAGAAAACTTAAAGAAATATGTCTCAAAAATCAAAAAATGTACAACAAAACAAATGAGGAACGAATGGGAGGAAACTGGAGTCAACGTCTGTGACCGAACTGTAAGAAACCGCCTAAAGGAAATGGGATTTACATACAGAAAAGCTAAACGAAAGCCATCATTAACACCTAAACAGAAAAAAACAAGGTTACAATGGGCTAAGGAAAAGCAATCGTGGACTGTGGATGACTGGATGAAAGTCATATTCAGTGATGAATCTCGAATCTGCATTGGGCAAGGTGATGATGCTGGAACTTTTGTTTGGTGCCGTTCCAATGAGATTTATAAAGATGACTGCCTGAAGAGAACATGTAAATTTCCACAGTCATTGATGATATGGGGCTGCATGTCAGGTAAAGGCACTGGGGAGATGGCTGTCATTACATCATCAATAAATGCACAAGTTTACGTTGATATTTTGGACACTTTTCTGATGTTTAAGGATGATGAAATCATTTTTCAAGAAGATAATGCATCTTGCCATAGAGCAAAAACTGTGAAAACATTCCTTGCAAAAAGACACATAGGGTCAATTTCATGACATAGGGTCAATGTCAACGAGCAGATGTGATTTGATGCAGGTGTTAGTTTTGGGGATGGAAATTTACAGGGTGATTCCATAATTTATTCCTCAGAATTGAGTGAGTCCATATTTTTTTCCCTCTGCTTGGTCTAAAAAAGTAACCGTTACTGACTGCCACAATCTTTTTTTCTTGATTTCTTATAGTGTTTCTTAAAGCCAGAAAGTTGCCATTTGAAATGACTTTAGTTTTGTGTCATGTCTGTGATCTGCTTTTTTTCTACAAAATTAAACAACAGAATGAACATCCTCCGAGGCCGGTGATTCCATCATTTTTGCCAGGGGTTGTACGGATATAAAAGTGGATTAAAAGTAAAGCTCCTCTATGAGTACTTATAATGTCAACCTATTACCTGGTTTTAATTGATTTAACTGTTTTATACTTTGTGAATTGATATAATACTTTTGTTTATTGTTGCAATATTTTTTTATTTTTGTATGGAAGTGGGTCTTTGATAAGCCTCTTTTGCTTCTACCACTTCCTTGCACAGTATGCTTATATTGTTTTTTGTTGTTTATATATATATATATATATATATATATATATATATATATATATATATATATATAGCAAATTGTGATTTCTATTGTGCTAAATAAATGAAATGAACTGAAATGAATAAAGATGATTAGAAGCTGTTCTTGAAAGCAGAATTCATGCTGTGGATCAGCTGCATTTGGTTGAAATAACCGCACATGGGGAGTCAATGTGCGGCGTTCATACAGACTGATAAATTTACTGCTCTAATATATTCAGTCATCTTTACACATATTTATCCCCCCTTTAGACAGTTTTCTGTTATAAATCAATATATATGGCTTAGTAACGTAATACAGTGATACAGCAGTGACCACGGCACACCAGAGTTTGTTTTTTTTTTTTTTTATTGGAGCAAGATGCAGCGCATAGCACGTCATCAGTTTGAACCAGACAGTGAGGATTCTGATGATGAGGGAGATGATCCTTCTTTTGTTCTGGACAAGGAACCAGAGCAGGTGGATCCACCGACGTGCGCACAGATCTCCACAGTGGGTTGGATCACGCGCTTCTCTTTGCAACTGAGCTCCGTCCCAGTGCAGAGTCCTGGAATGCAGAGATGCAGACACACAAACTGCTCCAACAGTGGCTCCAGATGTGTTTCATTTAAAGCATCGAGATCAAAATTAGCTTCAGTTTTGTTTTGTTCCTCTTTCGTCCCCTCGACACAGAGGGACAGTGAGTGTGAGAGAGGGAGGGAAGCGAGCAAACGACAGATGTAACACACATGAAAAATGGTACATGTTGTGGGCTGATGGACAAGAGCATATGACCACAACTGGCCTTGACACGGATTATGTCACAGCCACGTCACAGTCCGTGTGTTACGACTGGTGCATGCACCGGTAATGACGGCTGCGCACGGCAGTGATCTGATGACCGTGATAAACTGATCTCGTGCCTACATGCTCCACAGTGATGGGACATCAGTGGGACCTGCTTTACATGATTTCAGTGCATACGTTGGATGTCTTTCAAAGTCCAGTAGAGGGAAACGGCAGGTCTTAGAAAGAGGGCAGGTGACAGCGCACGCTTCTCTCCTCCTCTCCCCGTGTTTGCCTTCCAGACCTTCAGACCTCGGGTGGCAATCCGACCACACCCATATGGCATTCGACAGCATCCTTCATATTCTTACTGCATTCTAACAGCATTGTAGGTTTTCCTGTTGAGTTCCAGTTACGTTTGAACTGCATTCAAAGACTGCACACAAAGTGTGCAAGAATCATTTGTGGCACATTCTAATTACACAGCTGTCCAAATATCTGTGCCTCCCAACTGCATCTCGAATTTATTTGCTTTTTTTTTTTTTTACATTCCGGCTGAATCGGCATGGTTCCTGCTCATTCGTGTTAAGTGTGACAGCGTTCTTTGGTTTGATCATTCAACACAGGAAATGAGTCTCTTCACTTCCTTTTTTCACATCTCAGACTTTTGACCGTAGCTGAATGGACTCATAGAATGAAACATCAGTCAGCTGAAGTCTTTGGACATGATGACTATGATTAGTGATCATGATCCAACATATTGCCCATGTTGAGTCCTTTTCACCACATTATTCCTGGGATTCAGTTCCAGCTACTTGCTGCTCAGCAACTGGAACAGTCCAGTTTCACACCCCAGAAATCAACCCACTGAGGCCAACATTGAGGGTCAAATCCACCTGGCTTCATTTAACAAGGAGCTGAAGAAAAACCTGCTGATGAAACCATGAGATTTGTCATTAAAAGTAACAGAAACTTGTCATCAGCAGGACATAAAGTGCATTAAATGTGGCAGCTTGAGTTTATGATCAGTCACTCAGTGTGAGCGTCTCTGTCCACCAGGGAGGACGAATTGGCAAGACAGACTCAGGGACGATATGATGAACTGCAAAAAAACACAACTCAAAAACACCAGGTAAGCACTCAGATCACATCAGACCAGGTCTTCTACTGCCAGGAAAACCCAGGTAAACACTTAGACCACATCAGACCAGGTCAAATACTGCCAGGTAAACACTCAGATCACATCAGACCAGATCAAATACTCACAGGAAAACACTCCATCTGTCAGGTCTAACATAACCAGAAGGTTGGACACAAATGCTGGATTTGAGATTCAGCTTAACAGAGTTTAATTCAGGCATGGGTCGGTACACAAAAATGCATTCCAAAATAAGCAACAGTAGCTGAAGCATGAGGCAGAGACAAAATCCAGAAAAACAGGCAGACAGGTTGATACATGGTTAAGCAAAAAACAGGACTGAGGACAAACACTTGAAAGTGGCACAAGGCTCAACAATCTCACAAGTGAGTGAAGGTGTGACTAATAAAGGGGATGAAATTAGGAGAAAATGCACCGCATGTGTGTGAGGAAAGATCCAGAATGACGCGTGGCAAGTAGGAAATGAGGGCAGGAGGGGCACACCCAAAACTAAACACATAACACAAGACAGGAGCGGTACCACCACCAAACCCCAGTGAAAAAAACAGCATATCCAAGACAAAGGACCACACAATAAACCACACAGACCCAATCATGACACGGACCACACGAGAGCAGATCCACTACTGTCAGGAAAACCCAGTTAAACAACCAGACCACATCAGACCAGGTCAGTTACTGCCAGAAAAACCCAGGTAAATGCCCAGACCACATCAGGCCAGGTCAACTACTCCCAGGAAAATTGAAAACACTGACCTGGCAACTTTCTCCCAGACAGACTCCTGGCTTGAACAATGCTCTTCTAATTAATACAAGGTTGTAGTTGTTCTCTTATTGTGTTGTTACTGTCTAACAATTATGTTAGTTTTTAAGTGCAACTGCTGTGAATTTTAACAAAAAAATTTACTCCTGTCGACCACGAAGGTTTGTCACCCTGTTTTCAGGGCACAAAAGGGGCCATTGTAAGGGGGCTGTAGTGGTCCTCTGTGCGCCTCCTAACGAATAAAAACATAATCCGCTGATTTCAGGAATGGGGGCATGTAGGAAAACAGAGTGCCGTGCTGTGTAGCTGGCACTGGTGCAAAAAGTTGAAGTTTGTCCCGAAGGTCACTTTTGTGGCAGGTCGCTGACCAGGGGGCCGTGGACCCGTAATGGTTGACCACAAACCATCTCTGCCGAGGAGGACTGGAGGTTCTCCTTGGAGGTGGTCCACAGGACCACCATGACCAATGGAAGCCTGTCGAGCCATCCACTGTCTGTTAATCCCACAAGGAGAATGGCTTTCATGGAACAATGGAAGCACTTGCACATTCCTTCTTGCACATTCCTGGGGGTGATACGCTGCAGACCAGTGGAGCTTCACCCCTCAGCTGTCAGCGATCGCATTCCATAGCTCTGACATGAACTTTGAACCTCTGTCTGAAGAGAGGGCCGTTGATGCGGACATCAGCGGTACCGCCTCCGGCCACCGGGTGGTCCTGTTCACCATGGTGAGGATGTGTGTAAATCCTAAGGAGGGTGGAAAGGGTCCCATGAGGTAAATGGACTGCATTTATATAGTGCTTTTCCATCTGCATCACACACTCACATTCACCCCGATGTGAGGGTGCTGCCGTACAAGGTACTCACTACACACCAGGAGCAACTAGGGGATTAAGGACCTTGTCCAAGTGCCCTTAGTGATTTTTCCAGTCAGACTGGGAATTGAACCGAAGATCCTCTGGTCTCAAGCCCCACACTTAACCACTAGACCATCACCTCTCCTAAGCTCTGCATTAACATGGTCGAACCGCCGTTCTGTTACCGGAAAGTGGGTCTGTGCCTGTGAATGTTGGAGCGATGGCAGGCACCACAAAAGGTCGCCCAGATCCTGATGTCCTTTTTGAGCCCAAGCCAGACAAACTTTGCTGCCAGCAGCAGTTGTGATGTTTTCCTTCCGGGGTGGAAAAGGCTGTCCACAGCGTCAAAGATGCGCCGCTTCCATGTGGTTGGGATAACTGGCTGTGGCCACCCTCACTGTATGTGATATCTGTGAGCTGTAATTTAGTAGTCGCTGATCTGAGTGCTTGTAGCTCCGGGTCGGCAGTTTGATCTGCAGCCATGCGGATGTAGTCCAGGTTGAGGTGAATGGCGTGCATGGGAGCTCAGGAGAGGCAGTCCATGACGGAGTTCGTCTTTCCGGCGACGTACAGAAGTGTCAGATTGTGAGGTGCAGGGTGAGCAGCTCCCGGTCAGAGGTGCTGTATTTGCGCTTGTTTGGGCGTAACTGAAGAAAAAGCGAGTAGCTGCCTCGACCCATTTACCCACTGTTCGTGTACCACCTAGGCTGATCCGTCCACGGTGATGGATATGGGGGCGTCAGGTGATGGGTGTGCCAGCATCATCGCAGAAGCCAGGGCTGTTTGGCATCAGAGAATGCCATGTCTCTGATGCCATGTTGTGTGTTTGGGAGCTTTCCCCTTTGGAGCCTCGTATAAGGGATGCATGACTGCAGCAGCTTTGGGGATGAAGCGGTGGTAAAAGTTTACCCTTCCCAAGAACTCTTGCAGGGCTTGCACCGTGGGTGGTCGCGAGATGTTCAGCACCGCCTCCACCTTAGACGAAAGGTGCACAACGCTGTCTTTCATAACTCTGTGCCCCAGAAAGTCAATGTGGTGAGTCCAAACTGTCCCTTTGCGGGATTAATTATCAGACCGTGCCGGCTGAGGCGGTCGAAAAGTTTTCACAGGTGGGACAAGTGCTCTGTTTGGGAGGAACTGACCACCAGGATGCCATCCAGACAGACAAACAGGAATGACAGGTCACGTAGCACAATGTCCATGAGGTGCTGGAAAGACTGGGCAGCAATTTCTTAGTCCGAAAGGCATTCTCAGGAACTCAAACAGTCTGAATGGTGTGATCACCACCATTTTGGGTATGTCTAATGGGTGGACTAGCACCTGGTAGTCTCTGTGGACGAGATCCACCCTGGAGAAGATGACCGTGCCTGCCGCATGTGCTGAAAGTCCTGGATGGGGGACATAGGGTAGTGATCTGGTTTCACAGCATTGTTCAGGTGGCAGTAATCACCGCATGGGTGCCACCTGCTGCCAGGCTTGGACGCCATGTGGAGGAGCGACACCCACAGGCTGTCAGAGTGGCGGATGATGCCGAGGCATTCTATGCTGTGGAACTCCGGATTGGCGATGCTGAATTTGGCTGAGTCGAGGCGTCTTGCACGGGCGTACTCCGGCGGGCCTGTGGTGGTGATGTGGTGTGCCACTCCATGCTTGGCAGCAAGGGTGGACAAGCTGGGTTGCGTGAGTACGAGGAATTCGCCGTGCAGGAGGTGGAAAACGCCGGCCTGCGACCATACACTGGACAACCTGATGGAGCCCACACTGCCGATGGGGCAGCTGTAAGAGGAAAAGGCGGTGGCTTTGATCAGACGTCGATTTCTGACGTTCACCAGCAGTCTGTATGTGCAGAGAAAGTCCGGACCCAGGAGAGGGATGGTGGCCTTAGCTGTGAGAAAGTCCCAGTAAAAAGTCTCTCCTCCAAAACAGAAGTCAACGTGCCGGGTGCCATATGTGCATATGGAAGTGCTGTTGGCGGCTGAGAGTGGCAGGCCCACTCTGTCTGCCAAGATGTTGAGTTGGACACGGGCAGGATGCTCCGTTGCGTGCCAGTGTCACACAGGAACTGTTGGCTGGAGATGGCATACTGGATGAACAGCAGCCTGTCGGTGTGGCCAGCACTCAGGGCTATGACCGAGCGCTGGCCCTGTCGTTTCCCTCCTGCTTGAAGGTGCATTGTGAATGGTAGCATCTTTGGCTCCGAACGTTGCATGGTAGAAAACAAAATCCAGTTTCTGAGCACTGTTGGGGTGGGAGAGGTGCATCTGCATTGAGTGCTGCTTCCTCTATGGGCAGTGCTGGTGTGTGTTGTGGGGCCGCTGCAGCTGCATGTGCTGGGGCGAGTGTGGCTGCCGTCATGCCGTGGTGCTGGCCGGCCAAGAAGAATTTGTCAGCCACCAGCTCACAGCAGTCTGTGATTGTGGTGTTGGCCAGTGCTGCATGCACCTGGGGAGGGAGTTGATGAAGGAATAGGTGGGTGAGAAAACCCTGGCCGGTGTCCTCCCAGGAGCTGCAGCATTCTGTCCATGAGCTCGATGTGTTTGCTGTCCCTCAGCTCGTGCAGGGACAAAGCCTGCTGGCCCTTTCAGCATCGGACAGTTCAAAAGTTTTGAGGAGGTGATCCTTGAGGGCTGTGTGCTTGTTCTCAGCGAGGGGGGGGGGGGCTTTGCAGGAGTGTGTCCAGCTTCATTGGCGTGGAGCCGCTGTGGGCTGAGACAACGGAATAATATTTTCTATCATCCGCGCTGAACTGCGCCTCAGTTTGGGCAAACCAGGCAGCAAAGGACGACTCCCACAACTCTGGGAACTTCAGTGACACTGCATACAAACAGACGTAGAGGTGACCAGTGTAGAAACTGAGTTGGAAGCAAGAAAAGGAGATGAGTTCTCCATTCAAACATGCATGGCGTGTGCTTTATTCACAGAAAAGTAAAAAAACAGCAAAATCAGCTTTCAGGCTCACATCGGAAATACTGTTCACCCGGCTTGTACTCAACAGGAGGTGTAACCATAGAGGACATGAACGTATGAACGGGTTTGATCAACAGAGGTGTGACACATGTCCCTGTGTAAGGCAGGAAACTCAGTGTTATTGTAAGTGGCTGCATTTCCTTCTGAACAATGTTTGACTTGGTGAATTATGTTTGAATCCGTCCTTGTTTTTGTGCACGTGCATGCGCTACAGTTGCAACACATTGACTCTTCAACTACAACTGAACTTGGAGCCAGACTGTCTGATATCTTAGCGTCACTTTTGGAAAATGACCATTCAGTCGACACTCTTGTGGACAGCTTAAACTCAGCACTCACAACCACATTTGGCATGATCGCTCCACCTATTTTAAAACCATCTGCCTCGGGGCACAGTCACCTTGGTTCAGTGATTACTTACTTGCTCTCAAGCATAAGGCAAGAGGTCTAGCAAAAAAAAAAAATGGTTTAGTTCAAAAACTAGAAGTGGCACAATGGTTTTCTAGACTTTATTATATGGTATGGGATTTTGCCAACTTCTGATTGGCCCATTCACCACTTTCTGAGCTGTACCACATGCCAAGGTGACTGCTGGTGGAGCCAAATAGACCGCAGTGCGAAATGAGTATACCTCGCGTGCAGCGTAGCACTAGCTAATCGAGCGACGCCTTCTATCGATAACGACCAATCAGATAACGCAATACAACGCAGCCAACCTGTTTCACAAGTACGTCACTGAAAAGGGACATGCGCGCAACTTTGAAACTTATGACAGATGGATGCTTGACGGAGTACTCGGCCAATTTTACGCGGAAGCTAGACAGGCGAAAGGCAAACTTTATAAGAAAACAATTCTGATGACCCTTCGTCACGGACTTAACAGACTTCTCCAGTCGATCGATGGGATGTCAGTTGGTGCAGTATGACAGGAATAATAAAGAGTTGAAGCTTGAGATTGATTTTTCAGTTTTAGTATGTTTGACAAACTCCCAGTTTTCTTGTTTACCGTATAATAAAGCAGTTATAGACTTTTGATGAGGTGTACCCATGATTATGCAGACGTGGTCAGGATGGGGTTCACACCGAAATCAAAAGTCTGTAATTGTATAATAAGCATGCACTACTGGCTACAAAGCGGACCCATTACTTAGGGAATAACCCTGTTGTGTCTGATGATTTGCGGATGTTAATGCTGGATTTTATGGTCACAAATTGAGTTTTAAAATGACTGTTTGTGACTGTAATCCAGCATTAATGTACGCAAATCATCAGACACAAGGGGGTTGTTTCCATTCTAATCCAATTCCACATGTAGGGTTTATTGTTCTGTAAGTAATTCGGTCAGCGAATCATTGTGAGAGGGTGTGGTTGGTTCGTCAAAGCTTCCCATTGTAACAGCGTCTTCATGCCAAACTGGAAATTCTGTGAGCAGAATCCACAGATTTCTCTCATTGTGCATTGAGTTAAATCCACAGTAAAATCAATCCAGTTAAATCCATTAAATCCACATTGTCCTCCCTACACTAATTTCTGTCACTCTCAGGTGACACTATGTAACTATATACAGTGAGGAAAAAAGTATTTGAACACCCTGCGATTTTGCAAGTTCTCCCACTTAGAAATCATGGAGGAGTCTGAAATTTTCATCTTAGGTGCATGTCCACTGTGAGAGAAATAATCTAAAAAAAAAATAATAATACTAATCCAGAAATCACAATGTATGATTTTTTTAATATTTATTTGTATGTTACTGCTGCAAATAAAGTATTTCAACACCTGCCAGTCAGCAAAAATTCTGGCCCTCAAAGACCTGTTAGTCCACCTCTAAAAAGTCCACCTCCACTCCACTTATTATTCCAAATTAGAAGCACCGATTTGAGGTCGTTAGCTGCATAAAGACACCTGTCCACCCCACACAATCGGTAAGACTCCAACTACTAAAATATCTAAGACCAAAGAGCTGTCCAAAGACACCAGAGACAAAATTGTAGACCTCCACAAGGCTGGAAAGGGCTACGGGGCAACTGCCAAGCAGCTTGGTGAAAGAAGATCAACTGTTGGAGCAATTATTAGAAAATGGAAGAAGCTAAACATGACTGTCAATCTCCCTCAGACTGGGGCTCCATGCAAGATCCCACCTCGTGGTGTATCAATGTTCCTAAGAAAGGTGAGGATCAGCCTAGAACTGCACAGGAGTTGCTGGTCAGTGACCTGAAGAGAGCTGGCACCACTGTTTCCAAGGTTACTGTGGGTAATACACTAAAGCCCGTTTACACACAGATGGTAAGAGCTCCTGGAAGCGTCCCGGAAGAGTTTTTGGCCGTCTTAAGGATCACACGCCGTTGTTACGCCGGCACTAGGGGGCGTGGCTTAGTTCCGGCTTTACCGGGAATCGTCGAAGAAATTATTCAACATATCGAATAATTCCGGGAGCACTCCCAGAGACCTCCCGTGACGACAACGCGAACAACGGCATTTGATACTTTTTAATCGCCGTTTCATCCTGCCGCTTCCTGTAGTGCCGCAGTTCTCGTCACGATGACCAATCAGGGACTGAATATGTAGTGAGGTGGAGATGTCTGGAGTTTGAAGATGTGAACATGTCCTGTATCTGGTAGCAGCCTGTGAGCAGGACTTATGTCTCTTTTGTCCTTTATTTACAATCATGACAGAGTTTTTGGAGCGAGCAGCAGCACCACAGCAGCGTGGAGCGGAGGTTCTTTTTATTTTACGTGCATGCGCACGCGAATCGTCCTGGAGATTATTTTGCTTATTAGCTGCACAGCTGTATAATAAAGTAAATGGTGACTGGCTTCTAAACACAATTATGACAGAGTTTTTTTGGGGAGAGAGCGAGGAGGAGCCCTGCTGCAAACAGCAGCAGCAGGGAGCGGAGTTTCTTTATTTCTTTCTCTCTTTTTTACGTGCGCGCGAGCGAATCGTCTGTAGAGAATATTTTATTAATTAACTACACAGATGTCTAATAAGTAAATGGTGACTGGCTTCTAAACACAATTATGACAGAGTTTTTTGGGGAAAGAGTGAGGAGGAGCCCCGCTGCGCACGCTCCGCCCCTTTCCACCGCGAAACAGCCGGAACTACTGCGAACTTCGGTCTACGTACTACTCGCCGACAAAACCGTCTATGTGTAACCAAGCCTTAAGACGTCAGGGGTTAAAATCATGCATGGCACGGAAGGTTCCCCTGCTTAAATCAGCACACATCCAGGCCCGTCTAAAGTTTGCCCAGGACCATCTGGATGATCCAGAGGAGTCAGGGAGAAAGTTGTGGTCAGATGAGACCAAAATAGAACAATTTGGTCTTAATTCCACTCGCCGTGTTTGGAGGAAGAACAATGCTGAGTAAAAAACACCGTCCCTACTGTGAAGCATGGGGTGGAAGCATCATGCTTTGGGGGTGTTTTTATGCACATGGGACAGGACGACTGCACTGTATTAAGGAGAGGATGACCGGGGCCATGCATTGCGAGATTATGGGGAACAACCTCCTTCCCTGTTAAAAGGGAGATTTTCCTTCCCACTGTCGCCAAGTGCTTGCTCACAGGGGGTCGTTTTGACCGTTGGGGTTTTTCTGTAATTAGTGTATGGCTTTTGCCTTACAATATAAAGCGCCTTGGGGCAGCTGTTTGTTGTGATTTGGCGCTATATAAATAAAATTGATTTGATTTGATTTCCTCAGAGTATTGAAGATGGGTCGTGGATGGGTCTTCCAACATGACAGTGACCCAAAGCACACAGCCAGGATAACCAAGGAGGGGCTCCGTAAGAAGCATATCAAAGTCCTGGAGTGGCCTGGCCAGTCTGCAGACCTAAACCCAATAGAAAATCTTTGGAGGGAACTCAAACTCCATGTTTCTCAGTGACAGCCCAGTAACCTGGCTGATCTAGAGAAGATCTGTATGGAGGAGTGGACCAAAATCCCTGCTGCAGTGTGTGCAAACCTGGTGAAAAACTACAGGAAACATTTGACCTCTGTAATTGTAAACAAAGGCTACTGTACCAAATATTACATTGATTTTCACAGGTGTTCAAATACTTATTTGCAGCAGTAACATACAAATAAATTATTAAAACAATCATACATTGTGATTTCTGGATTTTTTTTTTAGATTATGTCTCTCACAGTGGACATACACCTAAGATGAAAATTTCAGACCCCTCCATGATTTCTAAGTGGGAGAACTTGCAGAATCACAGGGTGTTCAAATACGTATTTTCCTCACTGTACATCTGTGGTACAGCGTGCGCAGTCAGGACGCGGACTGATACATTAAATGTGAAATGATCATATATTTTTCCACCATCCACAGCATATTTTATGGTCTGAAATCTCACACGATTAACAATCAGATTTGTATGTAACTGGATTAGAATCTGATTTGATCAACAAAACAAGCAAAATTCAAAATTCCTGTTTGATGCAGTGGCAACACTTATTTATGGACAACCACCTGTAAGTCGCTCTCCTTTTACAGCAGAAGATTTATTGGAATACTTTGAGAAGAAAATAGAAGACATTAGGTTAAACATATCCCAGCATGCCTTAACCCAGCCACTATACCCTGCTATTTCAATTTCAATTTATTTTCATTTATATAGCGCCAAATCACAACAAAATTGCCTCAAGGCGCTTCACACAAGTAAACTCTAACCTTACCAACCCCTCACACTGTGTTCCCGCAGCGACGGTTTCGTGCACCCTCGTGCATGACACAGTCACGCGCATATAACTGTCGCAGCAGGTTTGTTAACGCCTGCCCGTCGGCTCAGTGTTTTCGTGGTTCGCTCATACGAGCTGTTCCGCTGTGATTTGCACTGATTTCCGTACATGTGCAATTCAATCAATCAAAAAATGCCTTGATCTGGCCGTTTTTCCAAACAAAGTCTCATGGTTCTCTGTGTGAAGGGGCCCTTATGCTGGACCAAAACTAATTGATACAAGATACGGTTATTTAAGTATTTTTTAATGACTGCATATATATAATGGGCAGTGCTCTCATCAGCACTGAATCCATAATATTATACTAATAATATATGGTTGGGGTTAGCATTGCTTTCTGTAGCCGTATTGATTGCCGTCTACAGGGTCTAGCCCTACTGTAATCTTGTATTAAAAGTTCTTCTCTGTTCCATATGTGCATGAAAACTAAGGTCTTATAAATGATCTTTTGTCCAGGAAGGCATACAATAAATAAAATCATAAATAAAGCCACAACACTGATATTTTGCCAAAAAAAGAAAAAATGACGCAGGAGCCATTTAAAAATCAATGAGAACTTCTTTACATGAGAATTGCCATTTCATTAGTTATCTCTTTAACGGCTCAAAAAAAATAAAATAAATTGAAGAGATGTGTTTGCTTGTTTTTTCAAAAGCAGGAAGGGTTAGCGGAGTCTGATGCTATGTGTCATCAGTACAAAAACCTCCATGCAACGACACACAGCTTATCAATTTCTTAGCGCTATTTTTCCACAACACAAACACAAACGATTCTCTTTGAACACAACGAGGTGAACGCTGACATATGACGCCTTTAACACACGATTCAGGTCTATTTTTGGAAATATGAAAGTGAAGAATCCTATTTTCCTGACAGTAGTCGCCATTGTTTTACGATAACTCTAAAAATGTAACACAGGCAGCAGGAAGATGAGGTTTTATTGAGGTGGGCGCCACTACTGAGTATTACCTAGATTTACAGAATTTAATATTATCTCACTGGTGTCCCTAGGGTGAATAAGGAGTCTGTGGGTCACAGAGCTTTCTCTTATCGTGCCCCTGTTCTGTGGAATGATCTCCCTGCATCAATAAAACAGTCAGATTTTGTGGAGACTTTCAAGTCCAGACTTAAGATGCACTTATTTTCCCTTTCATATGGCTAGCATACTGGTACAGTATGTTACTACGCTTTTTACTCTTTTAATTCATTTTATTAGTAAACGGAGCATGCCACGGCCTCAACTTTACCTAAAGTCTGGGTCTTTTAGTGGCTGGTGATCACCTTAGTATTTCTCTGTTTTTCTTGTTGTTTAACGCTGACAAATTATACTGTATTTCTTGTCTTCTGCTGCCTGATTCTGTTTTCTCTCTGTTTGAGGTGCAGCTCCATCCAGAGGTGGAAGTGGGTGTTTTTCTTCTGCAGGCCTCCCATATTGTGCACCAGCATGGACTCCCAGAATCTCCTATAATTTCCTGTATTGTCAATTGTGTCTGTATCATGGCCCAAGCAGAGGGTCACCCCTTTGAGTCTGGTCTGCTTGAGGTTTCTTCCTCAAATCATCAGAGGGGGTTTTTTCTTACCACTGTCACCTGTGTTCTTGCTCTGGGGGTTGTTAAGGTTAGACCTTATTTGTGTGAAGTGCCCTGAGGCAACTTTGTTGTGATTTGGTGCAATATTAATGAAATAAGTTGAGATTGAAAAAATTGAAATTGAAAATTGAAATGGGTGTGCTGACAAAACTTGTAATGTCAACAAAAAGCACAACCTGTTTATTTGATCCTATACCAATAAAACTGTTTAAGGACCTGTGGTCCACTCTTGGGCCGACTGTGCTGGAAATTATTAATCTTTCTTTAACTTCTGGATCTGTTCCTAAATGTTTCAAATCTGCAGTGATTAAACCATTACTTAAGAAACCTAATCTTGACCCTAGTGTATTGAAAAACTATTGACCAATATCAAATCTATCATTTTGCTCTAAAATTCTGGAAAAAGTGGTGTCACGGCAGCTCGTAGACTATCTTACTGAGAATAATCTCTTTGAGCCACTGCAGTCTGCTTTTAGAAAATATCATTCCACAGAGACGGCTCTCACTAAGTGGTGAATGATCTTCTGCTTGCAATGGATTCAGACACCACTATGGTTCTGGTGCTGTTAGATGCATTTGATACCGTGGATCATCATATTCTACTTGATATTCACTTTGTGTGTTTTTAGGAATCCGCTAGCTTAGCGCAGCTACTAGCTCTTAGCCGGTTTAGCATGGCGGCTTCTCCTGTCTCTCCTGCACTTTTCTGCTCTGGGTGTGAAATGTTTAGTTGTTCATCGGCCTCCTTTACCAGTAATGGTACTTGTAATAAGTGTAGCTTATTCGTAGCTTTGGAGGCCAGGCTGGGCGAATTGGAGACTCGGCTCCGCACCTTGGAAAATCCTACAGCTAGCCAGGCCCCTGTAGTCAGTGCGGACCAAGGTAGCTTAGCCGCCGGTAGTTCCCCTCCAGCAGATCCCGAGCAGCCGGGAAATCAGGCCGACTGGTGACTGTGAGGAGGAATGTAGTCCTAAACAGAAGCCCTGTACACCACCAACCCGTTCACATTTCTAACCGTTTTTTCCCCACTCGGCGACACACCCGCCGAGGAACAAACTCTGGTTATTGGCGACTCTGTTTGAGAAATGTGAAGTTAGCGACACCAGCAACCATAGGTCAATTGTCTTCCGGGGCCAGAGCAGGCGACATCGAAGGAAATTTGAAACTGCTGGCTAAGGCTAAGCGTAAATTTGGTAAGATTGTAATTCACGTCGGCAGTAATGACACCCGTTACGCCAGTCGGAGGTCACTAAAATTAACATTGAATCAGTGTGTAACTTTGCAAAAACATGTCGGACTCTGTAGTTTCTCTGGGCCCCTCCCCAATCGGACCGGGAGTGACATGTTTAGGCCGCATGTTCTCCTTGAATTGCTGGCCTGTCTGAGTGGTGTCCGAAAAATGAGGTGGGCTTCATAGATAATTGGCAAAGCTTCTGGGGAAAACCTGGTCTTGTTAGGAGAGACGGCATCCATCACACTTTGGATGGAGCAGCTCTCATTTCTAGAAATCTGGCCAATTTTATTAAACCCTCCAAACCGTGACTATCCAGGGTTGGGACCAGGAAGCAGAGTTGTAGTCTTACACACCTCTCTGCAGCTTCTCTCCCCCTGCCATCCCCTCATTACCCCATCCCCGTAGAGACGGTGCCTGCTCCCAGACCACCAATAACCAGCAAAAATCTATTTAAGCATAAAATTCAAAAAGAAAAAATAATACAGCACCTTCAACTGCACCACAGACTAAAACAGTTAAATGTGGTTTATTAAACATTAGGTCTCTCTCTTCTAAGTCCCTGTTAGTAAATGATATAATAATTGATCAACATATTGATTTATTCTGCCTTACAGAACCTGGTTACAGCAGGATGAATATGTAGTTTAAATGAGTCAACACCCCCGAGTCACACTAACTGTCAGAATGCTTGTAGCACGGGCCAAGGCGGAGGATTAGCAGCAATCTTCCACTCCAGCTTATTAATTAATCAAAAACCCAGACAGAGCTTTAATTCATTGAAAGCTTGACTCTTAGTCTGTCCATCCAAATTGGAAGTCCCAAAAACCAGTTTTATTTGTATCTATCGTCCACCTGGTCGTTACTGTGAGTTTCTCTGTGAATTTTCAGACCTTTTGTCTGACTTAGTGCTTAGCTCAGATAAGATAATTATAGTGGGCGATTTTAACATCCACACAGATGCTGAGAATGACAGCCTCAACACTGCATTTAATCTATTATTAGACTCAATTGGCTTTGCTCAAAATGTAAATGAGGTCCACCCACCACTTTAATCATACCTTAGATCTTGTTCTGACTTATGGTATGGAAATTGAAGACTTAACAGTATTCCCTGAAAACCCCTTTTGTCTGATCATTTCTTAATAACACTTACATTTACTTTGATGGACTACCCAGCAGTGGGGAATAAGTTTCATTACAGTAGAAGTCTTTCAGAAAGCACTGTAACTAGGTTTAAGGATATGATTCCTTCTTGTTATGTTCTCCAATGCCATCTGAAAAAAGAGAGCCTTAAATCAGAAGTGCCTGACTCCGTGGTATAACTCACCAAACTCGTAGCTTAAAGCAGATAACCCGTAAGTTGGAGAGGAAATGGCGTCTCACTAATTTAGAGAAGATCTTCACTTAGCCTGGAAAAAAGAGTCTGTCGCTCTATAAAAAAGCCCTCCGTAAAGCTAAGACATCTTACTACTCATCACTAATTGAAGAAAATAAGAACAACCCCAGGTTTCTTTTCAGCACTGTAGCCAGGCTGACAAGAGTCAGAGCTCTATTGAGCTGAGTATTCCTTTAACTTTAACTAGTAATGACTTCATGACTTTCTTTGCTAATAAAATTTTAACTATTAGAGAAAAAATTACTCATAACCATCCAAAGACGTATCGTTATCTTTGGCTGCTTTCAGTGATGCCGGTATTTGGTTAGACTCTTTCTCTCAGATTGTTCTGTCTGAGTTAGTTTCATTAGTTACTTCATCCAAACCATCAACATGTCTATTAGACCCCATTCCTACCAGGCTGCTCAAGGAAGCCCTACCGTTATTTAATGCTTCGATCTTAAATATGATCAATCTATCTTTATAGTTGGCTATGTACCACAGGCTTTTAAGGTGGCAGTAATTAAACCATTACTTAAAAAGCCATCACTTGACCCAGCTAGCTTAGCTAATTATAGACCAATCTCCAACCTTCCTTTCTCTCAAAAATTCTTGAAAGGGCAGTTGTAAAACAGCTAACTGATCATCTGCAGAGGAATGGTCTATTTGAAGAGTTTCAGTCCGGTTTTAGAATTCATCATAGTACAGAAACAGCATTAGTGAAGGTTACAAATGATCTTCTTATGGCCTCAGACAGTGGACTCATCTCTGTGCTTGTTCTGTTAGACCTCAGTGCTGCTTTTGATACTGTTGACCATAAAATTTTATTACAGAGATTAGAGCATGCCATAGGTATTAAAGGCACTGCGCTGCGGTGGTTTGAATCATATTTGTGTAATAGATTACATTTGTTCATGTAAATGGGGAATCTTCTTCACAGACTAAGGTTAATTATGGAGTTCCACAAGGTTCTGTGCTAGGACCAATTTTATTCACTTTATACATGCTTCCCTTAGGCAGTATTATTAGACGGCATTGCTTAAATTTTCATTGTTACGCAGATGATACCCAGCTTTATCTATCCATGAATTCAGAGGACACACACCAATTAGCTAAACTGCAGGATTGTCTTACAGACATAAAGACATGGATGACCTCTAATTTCCTGCTTTTAAACTCAGATAAAACTGAAGTTATTGTACTTGGCCCCACAAATCTTAGAAACATGGTGTCTAACCAGATCCTTACTCTGGATGGCATTACCCTGACCTCTAGTAATACTGTGAGAAATCTTGGAGTCATTTTTGATCAGGATATGTCCATTCAAAGCACATATTAAAACAAATATGTAGGACTGCTTTTTTGCATTTACGCAATATCTCTAAAATTAGAAAGGTCTTGTCTCAGAGTGAACTAATTCATGCATTTATTTCCTCTAGGCTGGACTATTGTAATTCATTATTATCAGGTTGTCCTAAAAGTTCCCTGAAAAGCCTTCAGTTAATTCAAAATGCTGCCAGCTAGAGTACGGACGGGGACTAGAAGGAGACAGCATATCTCACCCATATTGGCCTCTCTTCATTGGCTTCCTGTTAATTCTAGAATAGAATTTAAAATTCTTCTTCTTACTTATAAGGTTTGAATAATCAGGTCCCATCTTATCTAGGGACCTCATAGTACCATATCACCCCAATAGAGCGCTTCGCTCTCAGACTGCAGGTTTACTTGTAGTTCCTAGGGTTTGTAAGAGTAGAATGGGAGGCAGAGCCTTCAGCTTTCAGGCTCCTCTCCTGTGGAACCACTCCCAATTCAGATCAGGGAGACAGACACCCTCTCTACTTTTAAGATTAGGCTTAAAACTTTCCTTTTTGCTAAAGCTTATAGTTAGGGCTGGATCAGGTGACCCTGAACCATCCCTTAGTTATGCTGCTATAGACTTAGACTGCTGGGGGGTTCCCATGATGCACTGAGTGTTTCTTTCTCTTTTTGCTCTGTATGCACCACTCTGCATTTAATCATTAGTGATTGATCTCTGCTCCCCTCCACAGCATGTCTTTTTCCTGGTTCTCTCCCTCAGCCCCAACCAGTCCCAGCAGAAGACTGCCCCTCCCTGAGCCTGGTTCTGCTGGAGGTTTCTTCCTGTTAAAAGGGAGTTTTTCCTTCCCACTGTTGCCAAGTGCTTGCTCACAGGGGGTCGTTTTGACCGTTGGGGTTTTTACGTAATTATTGTATGGCCTTGCCTTACAATATAAAGCACCTTGGGGCAACTGTTTGTTGTGATTTGGCGCTATATAAATAAAACTGATTTGAAAAACACCTATTCAAAAACAGTATGATCCAAGTTAATATCTGTTTCAGTCAGGCTAAAACCAAGAAAGTACACATTAAAATACAGTGTAAATGTGAAATTCTGTTTTTTTTTACATTTCTACTTTTCTGCAAAATATCTCCATATCCCAAAATCTTTACACTATTTATGTCAAAGTCACAAAATTAAGTGTTAACAAATGAGTGAAAATTATGTTTGTACTCGAGTGCACAAAAAAATTGGCATAGCTATTTTATTACAAAATCTTACAAAAAGTCCACCTACAGAAATGTGCATCTGTCACTATGTGTCTTAAACCCACCAAACTGTAACAAAAGCCATAAAAACAAGATGCATATCATGTCAGTATTGTTTAGAAAGTAATTGTGTTTTCATTATTAAGTTTATGCCCACATACAGAACAGAGTCTGTATGGACAGAACTTAACTTAAACTGAGAGCCTGATTTCAATTCTTTAGCATAATCAATAAAGTGACCTCCAAACACTGTTGAAGCTTCAAGAAAGAGTCATAGATTGAGGGGGACTAACAGCCATTATACCATCCTCTGTCCTTATCCCCGTGTCCTGTAACCCTCTCAGGGCTTTTACTCTGACTTTCCCATTCTGTGATACTTCATGTTTGACTGTACCAGTTCTGGGTCATGCTTTCTTCACTCTAGCCTTGGCCGGACATTCTGTCTCATGCTTATCATAAGCTAAGGTGCTCTGTTCCCTCTTTAGCTTCCGTCGTCTGTCTCTATCTTAGATTTCCTCCCACCCAGTTTAAATAGAGGCCCTGAAAAGAATCACAACATAGACTGTTGTGATAGCCCAAAAATGAAGCTAGAACTACCATTTTAAAGAAAATAAACCAGAAAATTTCAAAGATGGACCATCCTGTGAAATGCACCCTAACATGCTATACCCACAGATAGTATAATTTTGTAATCAGCGGTTCTCCATCTTCATGATGAAGTGGTATAGAGGAGGATTTTCTTAAAAAGGAGATCTGAACGTTTAGCTACAAATTGCCAGAAGGTACATCTGAGATGCAAGGCTGGATCTGATCTGTTTTGGTGAAAGAAAATCCTTCTGTGCTCTACTCCACTATGAAGCTAAGTGTAGTGATACAAAATGCAAAGCTTGCACTGTGCACATTTTCTCCAATCACAGCCACATAAGCCTATAAGTTCTCCTAGGTTGTCTGGGTGTCTTGGTGGCTTTCCTCACTCTTCTCCTTCTTGCACAGTTTTTGAGAACTGTCTACTCCATACAGATTTACCATAAAGTGCCATACTGTTTGTATTTCTTTGTAATTAATGTAAATAAAGTCCAAAACATAATCAGTGGCAGCTTCATCATCAGAGAGCCTCGACCACAACCACCACAAAAGACTCCAAGCTGTCAGTGATGTTAAAGGGGGCAACACACAGTGTGAAGAACAGGGGGATGGAAACTTTTGAGCACAACTATATATATACGAGGGCTGTCAATAAAGTTACGGTCCTTTTTATTTTTTTCAAAAACTATATGGATTTCATTCATATGTTTTACGTCAGACATGCGTGAACCCTCGTGCGCATGCGTGAGTTTTTCCCCGCCTGTCGGTGACGTCATTCGCCTGTGAGCACGCCTTGTGGGAGGAGTACGTCCAGCCCCTCGTCGGAATTCCTTTGTCTGAGAAGTTGTTGAGAGACTGGCGCGTTGTTTGATCAAAATTTTTTTCTAAACCTGTGAGACACATCGAAGTGGACACGGTTCGAAAAATTAAGCTGGTTTTCAGTGAAAATTTAACGGCTGACGAGAGATTTTGAGGTGATTCTGTCGCTTAAGGACTTTTCACGGTGCGAGACGTCGCTGCAGCGCTCTCAGGCAGCTGTCATCAGCCTGTTCAAGCTGAAAACCTCCACATTCAGGCTCTATTGATCCAGGACGTCGTGAGAGAACAGAGAAGTTTCAGAAGAGTCGGTTTCAGCATTTATCCGGATATTCCACTGTTAAAGGAGATTTTTTTAATGAAAGACGGTGCGACGGAAGGGTCCGCGCGTCGGGACGCAGCCGCACGCGACGCTCCGCCACAGGAAAAACACCTCTGTTGAAAGCCTTAAGGACAAGTTGGAACATGTCCTGCCTGTTAAACAATTTCTCATATACTCACTCCACTGAAAGCCATCAAAAGCCGCCTGGATTTTACAAATGGTTATCAACACGGAGGTGTTTTTCCTGTGCCGCCGCACCGCGTCGGCTGCGTCCCGACGCGCGGATCCGTCCGCACGTCTTTCATTAAAAAAACTCCTTTAACAGTGGAATATCCGGATAAAATGCTGAAACCGACTTCTTCTGAAACTTCTCTGTTCTCTCACGACGTCCTGGATCAATAGAGCCTGAAATGTGGAGGTTTTAAGCTTGAACAGGCTGATGACGCTGCCTGAGAGCGCTGAGCGACGTCTCGCACCGTGGGAAGTCCTTAAAGCGACAGAATCGCCTCAAAATCTCTCATCAGCTGTTAAAATTTTCACTGAAAACCAGCTTAATTTTTCGAACCGTGTCCACTTCGATGTGTCTCACAGGTTTAGAAAAAATTTTGATCAAACAACGCGCCAGTCTCTCAGCAACTTCTCAGACAAAGGAATTCCGACGAGGGGCTGGACGACTCCTCCCACAAGGAGTGCTCACAGGCGAATGACGTCACCGACAGGCGTGGAAAAACTCACGCATGCGCACGAGGGTTCAAGCATGTCTGACGTAAAAACATAATGAAATCCATATAGTTTTTGAAAAAAATAAAAAGGACCGTAACTTTATTGACAGCCCTCGTATATATATTATATATATATATTATATATATATATATATATATTATATGTAAAAACTGCCAATGATCTCTAATATGGATTTCAGCCATATAGTTAGTGATATTTAATTATTTATGTCATCATCACCTGTACAGGAAAACACTATAGATCATCTCACAAGATCCCAGAACACGAGTCAGTTTGTTTCCAAATGCAATCATACACCAGAAATTTTTTCTTACCACATGCGTACTGAAATCCCACTGCGATCCATGGTCCATCAACAAACACAAACGGGCAACACATATTTATATATATTAATATATATATATATACATATATATATATACATATATATATATATATATATTATATATATATATATATACATATATATATTATATTATGAAGTAAAACATCTATAATATCAATATAATATGTATCAAAGCAGCTGCAATAGATTAAATTCCTCCTGAGATGTGGAATAGGCACCCCCGTCATCACCCACATAAAGTACAATCATGATCATATTCATCAACTAAACTGAAAAACAACAAAAAATAGCAAATGATCACTGACACCACCAATACAATAAAATCAGTTAACATAATATCTATTCCAGTCTTCCCAGTTAGATATGCAAACACCAGATTTTGATCCCACATGAATCCCCTTATCTGTAATATCTCTGCAAACAAATAATAAAAACTTATCATGTTTAACTGTATCATACATGGCTGTTGATGGATCTACAAAAAATTTACAGTTATCTCAGAGCTCCACTATAAACTGCAATACATACCATAACAATGTCCAAATAATTTCACTTCAATAAATTGTTCATTTAATAACCATCAAATCATTACTGTATTTCCATCATAATCAGAACACACTGCAGGGGATACAATCAAAATCACTACATATTTACTCATATCAGGAGCATCAGTAATTTTATTGGTGTGACAAAGACCACAACAGTCTACAGCATGATCCAGTGCAACTAAATTTACCACTGAGCTTGCGTCTTATGACGACACAGCATTGTAAAGGTAAGTCTAATCTAAAATTTCAATGATACCCCATCCCTGCTCATGTATTTTTTTAAACCTTCTTTTTATTGAACATTTTAAAATATAACAGTCCAGCGCAGTACATATATGGAGCATATAAAATTTGCATCAAATTCAAAGCTCAACCACAGCAATGATCTCAAAAGTCCTTATTAGGTCTGTCATTCACACATTTGCATTCAGCCGCATGAGTTGTACGGTCCTTGTGTCTTATTTATTTTTATTTTATTGAAATTTATTGTTTTATCATGGTTTTAGTTATTTATGTATTATTTTATCTTATCTATTTTACTGTTGTTATTATTATTACTATTTGCCTGTCTATGCTTTTGCTGTGCAGCACTTTGGAGACTCGAGTCTGTTTAAATGTGCTTTATTAATAAAGTGGATTGGATTGGATTGGATTTAGAACCAATTTTCATAGAAATATTGTCTGATAGTAGAACAAAAGTCTTATCATTGGTTGTATTTATAGGCCACCAAATACAGGTGTTGTGAACTTCAACCAGTGTTTTCAAATATTCTGGAACTCATTAACAGAGAAAATAAAATCTGTTAAATTCTTGGCGACTTTAATATATTTGTTCAATAAGGAAACACATTGTACAACGAATGATTTCTTAAATAATCTTCCTGCATTTGGTGGGGACACTTCTTTCCCTTAATTACCAAACCGACAAGAGTTACAGAACATTCTGCTACATTAATAGATAATATTTTATTTAATAATTTAAATTATGGAATCTGAAATATTGTTTACGGATATTTCAGATCATTTTACTCTGACTGCTCCTTTGGTTTTCACTCAGGGTCACCACAGCAAATCTGAGGAATTGTGGAATTGGAAAACTGTTATATGCCGAATAAGAAATCACATTACTATAGAAATTGTAATATTACTAATAAAATGAATTTCAAGAGCCTAATGGAGAACATTTCCTTTGAAAAAATATATATGGAAACAGATCCCATTTTAGCGTATCACGTGTCCATGCAAATGTTCAATGAAGTTTACAAAAATCATTTCCAGTCATTAAATTATCTGGTGATACATCCATAAAGCAAAGCCCATGGTTTTCTAGAGGACTAAAAATCCCTGTTCAGAAAAAATAAGTTGTATAAAAATATTTATCATCTCCTTCACCTTTAAATTTATCAATCTATAAATTCTATAAAAATAAATACACTACTCTTCTTAGGGCTGCAAAGAAGAAATACTTCAGTGATAATTGCAAGCTTATTATTAAACTTGCAGCTTGCAAGTTTAATAACTTGCAAGCAAAGAAAATTGACTCCATAAATATAAAGCTGGTTGATTACATCAAAGGTTCATTTCCTTCTGTGATTGAATTTCAACCCACAAATTCCAATGAGGTTTGTGAAATTTTGAAATTTTGAGTTTGTGAAAGATTGCTAAAATCATACCTTTGTTTAAAAAGGTGATCCAGCATCTTTTTCAAATGATCGTCCTATTTCAGTTTTGCCATGTTTTTCAAAGATCTTGGATAAACTTGTTTATAAAAGACTAAATGATCATTTGCTTAAGAACTGAATTTTATATAACTACCAATATGGATTTCGGAAAAATCATTCAACATATATGGCCCTAATTGAACTGATGGATAGAATTCATACAGCTTTAGACCACAATGAATTTGGAATTGGTGTGTTTTTAGACCTTTCTAAAGCGTTTGATACAGTAAACTAGAAACACTCAGAGTGCAAACCTCCGCCAAGGCCATGGGGTCACTGACGCCATAACATCTACACGCCGTGGAATCATTGAACCTAAAAAAGTCTAACAATGATGTTTGCTCAGTAGTAAAAAAAGTTTCATCTGCTGTGACTGGATAGCATGTATCCTTAGCGCTTGGCATCACAGTTTATTGCAACTTGCACCTTTCCCAGAAGCTACTGTCATCTGAGCACTGATATTGATATTGCATGTGCTTATAGACAAAAACAAATAAGAGACAAAATTCTATTTATTATTCAACTAAACTGCAAAATATGAATTTATGAAACACTTCTCCAAACAAGGCCATAGGGTCACTGACCCTAAAGAGATTCCCTCCTTGGCACAGTGATCTATTCAACAATTCAGTGTTACAACCAAAACTATGATACATACACTTTTCTTTCCTTTATATTTGACATCCTTGATGATGAAAACATGCCACTAGAAGTTGGAATCACTTTTATGTCTTTATTAGTTCAAAAGTTATTGTAAAAAACGATTTTTCAGTAATGGCGGTTTTCTTCTGGATCTAGCTCCATAACATTTGAAGCTACATTAAATCTGATGACACCTTACTGAATCAGTACAGATTTAGCTACAATTTGGTGTTAGTTGTGCATCTCTAGCTTCATTTGTCACCTCACACTGACACATTTTCTATTTTCCCTATATTTTTGCATATTCTGGATCACCAGATCCGGAATCCGGATCCGATCATCACCAAACTTTGTTGTTTGATAGAACATTTGACTATGTTGCACCCTAATTTTTTTCAAGCCTTTCTGCCTTGTTTTTGTGGAGTTAGAAACTAGAATTGTAGAAAGATTTGCAAATCCTCTTCAACCTATATTCAATTGAATACACCACAAAGACAAGATTTAATGTTCAAACCGATAAACTTTATTGTTTTTGTGCAAATATTTGCTCATTTTGAAATGGATGCCTGTAGCTCTTAAATATCTCTCATATAAATATTTTCCTGACCTGTACATTTGTGTTCAGAGCTCTTCATATACTGGTCTTTTTCATCAAATATTATTTTGTGCACAACCATCAAATTCATAATTATCCGACAAGGCAGACCTCATAGTTGCATTTATTTTTCCATAGAACAACTCATTGTCAGCATCACATCAGATATCATGGTGTTAAAATGATACAGTGGAATGATATGCTACATCTTCTAAATCCACCCATCACTTTATACAACCCCTGGCAAAAATTATGGAATCACCGGCCTCGGAGGATGTTCATTCAGTTGTTTAATTTTGTAGAAAAAAAGCAGATCACAGACATGACACAAAACTAAAGTCATTTCAAATGGCAACTTTCTGGCTTTAAGAAACACTGTAAGAAATCAAGAAAAAAAGATTGTGGCAGTCAGTAACGGTTACTTTTTTAGACCAAGCAGAGGAAAAAAATATGGACTCACTCAATTCTGAGGAATAAATTATGGAATCACCCTGCAAATTTCCATCCCCAAAACTAACACCTGCATCAAATCACATCTGCTTGTTAGTCTGCATCTAAAAAGGAGTGATCACACCTTGGAGAGCTGTTGCACCAAGTGGACTGACATGAATCATGGCTCCAAACAAGAGATGTCAGTTGAAACAAAGGAGAGGATTATCAAACTCTTAAAAGAGGGTAAATCATCATGCAATGTTGCAAAGAGTTGGTTGTTCACAGTCAGCTGTGTCTAAACTCTGGACCAAATACAAACAACATGGGAAGGTTGTTAAAGGCAAACATACTGGTAGACCAAGGAAGACATCAAAGCGTCAAGACAAAACTTAAAGAAATATGTCTCAAAAATCAAAAAATGTACAACAAAACAAATGAGGAACGAATGGGAGGAAACTGGAGTCAACGTCTGTGACCGAACTGTAAGAAACCGCCTAAAGGAAATGGGATTTACATACAGAAAAGCTAAACGAAAGCCATCATTAACACCTAAACAGAAAAAAACAAGGTTACAATGGGCTAAGGAAAAGCAATCGGGACTGTGGATGACTGGATGAAAGTCATATTCAGTGATGAATCTCGAATCTGCATTGGGCAAGGTGATGATGCTGGAACTTTTGTTTGGTGCCGTTCCAATGAGATTTATAAAGATGACTGCCTGAAGAGAACATGTAAATTTCCACAGTCATGATGATATGGGGCTGCATGTCAGTAAGGCACTGGGGAGATGGCTGTCATTACATCATCAATAAATGCACAAGTTTACGTTGATATTTTGGACACTTTTCTGATGTTTAAGGATGAGGAAATCATTTTTCAAGAAGATAATGCATCTTGCCATAGAGCAAAAACTGTGAAAACATTCCTTGCAAAAAGACACATAGGGTCAATTCATGACATAGGGTCAATGTCAACGAGCAGATGTGATTTGATGCAGGTGTTAGTTTTGGGGATGGAAATTTACAGGGTGATTCCATAATTTATTCCTCAGAATTGAGTGAGTCCATATTTTTTCCCTCTGCTTGGTCTAAAAAAGTAACCGTTACTGACTGCCACAATCTTTTTTTCTTGATTTCTTATAGTGTTTCTTAAAGCCAGAAAGTTGCCATTTGAAATGACCTTTAGTTTTGTGTCATGTCTGTGATCTGCTTTTTTTCTACAAAATTAAACAACAGAATGAACATCCTCCGAGGCCGGTGATTCCATCATTTTTGCCAGGGGTTGTACGGATATAAAAGTGGATTAAAAGTAAAGCTCCTCTATGAGTACTTATAATGTCAACCTATTACCTGGTTTTAATTGATTTAACTGTTTTATACTTTGTGAATGATATAATACTTTTGTTTATTGTTTGCAATATTTTTTATTTTTGTATGGAAGTGGGTCTTTGATAAGCTCTTTTGCTTCTACCACTTCCTTGCACAGTATGCTTATATTGTTTTTTGTTGTTTATATATATATATATATATATATATATATATATATATATATATATATATATATAGCAAATTGTGATTTCTATTGTGCTAAATAAATGAAATGAACTGAAATGAATAAAGATGATTAGAAGCTGTTCTTGAAAGCAGAATTCATGCTGTGGATCAGCTGCATTTGGTTGAAATAACCGCACATGGGGAGTCAATGTGCGGCGTTCATACAGACTGATAAATTTACTGCTCTAATATATTCAGTCATCTTTACACATATTTATCCCCCCTTAGACAGTTTTCTGTTATAATCAATATATATGGCTTAGTAACGTAATACAGTGATACAGCAGTGACCACGGACACACCAGAGTTTGTTTTTTTTTTTTTTTTATTGGAGCAAGATGCAGCGCATAGCACGTCATCAGTTTGAACCAGACAGTGAGGATTCTGATGATGAGGGAGATGATCCTTCTTTTGTTCTGGACAAGGAACCAGAGCAGGTGGATCCCCGACGTGCGCACAGATCTCCACAGTGGGTTGGATCACGCGCTTCTCTTTGCAACTGAGCTCGTCCCAGTGCAGAGTCCTGGAATGCAGAGATGCAGACACACAAACTGCTCCAACAGTGGCTCCAGATGTGTTTCATTTAAAGCATCGAGATCAAAATTAGCTTCAGTTTTGTTTTGTTCCTCTTTCGTCCCCTCGACACAGAGGGGACAGTGAGTGTGAGAGAGGGAGGGAAGCGAGCAAACGACAGATGTAACACACATGAAAAATGGTACATGTTGTGGGCTGATGGACAAGAGGCATATGACCACAACTGGCCTTGACACGGATTATGTCACAGCCACGTCACAGTCCGTGTGTTACGACTGGTGCATGCACCGGTAATGACGGCTGCGCACCGGCAGTGATCTGATGACCGTGATAAACTGATCTCGTGCATACATGCTCCACAGTGATGGGACATCAGTGGGACCTGCTTTACATGATTTCAGTGCATACGTTGGATGTCTTTCAAAGTTCCAGTAGAGGGAACCGGCAGGTCTTAGAAAGAGGGCAGGTGACAGCGCACGCTTCTCTCCTCCTCTCCCCGTGTTTGCCTTCCAGACCTTCAGACCTCGGGTGGCAATCCGACCACACCCCTATGGCATTCGACAGCATCCTTCATATTCTTACTGCATTCTAACAGCATTGTAGGTTTTCCTGTTGAGTTCCAGTTACGTTTGAACTGCATTCAAAGACTGCACACAAAGTGTGCAAGAATCATTTGTGGCACATTCTAATTACACAAGCTGTCCAAATATCTGTGCCTCCAACTGCATCTCGAATTTATTGCTTTTTTTTTTTTTTTACATTCCGGCTGAATCGGCATGGTTCCTGCTCATTCGTGTTAAGTGTGACAGCGTTCTTTGGTTTGATCATTCAACACAGGAAATGAGTCTCTTCACTTCCTTTTTTCACATCTCAGACTTTTGACCGTAGCCTGAATGGACTCATAGAATGAAACATCAGTCAGCTGAAGTCTTTGGACATGATGACTATGATTAGTGATCATGATCCAACATATTGCCCATGTTGAGTCCTTTTCACCACATTATTCCTGGGATTCAGTTCCAGCTACTTGCTGCTCAGCAACTGGAACAGTCCAGTTTCACACCCCAGAAATCAACGCACTGAGGCCAACATTGAGGGTCAAATCCACCTGGCTTTCATTTAACAAGGAGCTGAAGAAAAACCTGCTGATGAAACATGAGATTTGTCATTAAAAGTAACAGAAACTTGTCATCAGCAGGACATAAAGTGCATTAATGTGGCAGCTTGAGTTTATGATCAGTCACTCAGTGTGAGCGTCTCTGTCCACCAGGGAGGACGAATTGGCAAGACAGACTCAGGGACGATATGATGAACTGCAAAAAAACACAACTCAAAAACACCAGGTAAGCACTCAGATCACATCAGACCAGGTCTTCTACTGCCAGGAAAACCCAGGTAAACACTTAGACCACATCAGACCAGGTCAAATACTGCCAGGTAAACACTCAGATCACATCAGACCAGATCAAATACTCACAGGAAAACACTCCATCTGTCAGGTCTAACATAACCAGAAGGTTGGACACAAATGCTGGATTTGAGATTCAGCTTAACAGAGTTTAATTCAGGCATGGGTCGGTACACAAAAATGCATTCCAAAATAAGCAACAGCAGCCGAAGCATGAGGCAGAGACAAAATCCAGAAAAACATGCAGACAGGTCGATACACCGTTAAGCAAAAAACAGGACTAGGTAACTCTGAGGACAAACACTTGAAAGTGGCACAAGGCTCAACAATCTCGCAAGTGAGAGAGGCAGAAGGTGTGACTAATAAAGGGGACGCAATCAAGAGAGAATGCACTGCAAGTGGGTGAGGAAAGATCCAGAATGACGCGTGGCAAGTAGGAAATGAGGGCAGGAGGGGCACACCCAAAACTAAACACATAACACAAGAAGGAGCGGTACCACCACCAAACCCCAGTGAAAAAACAGCATATCCAAGACAAAGGACCACACCAATAAACCACACAGACCCAATCATGACACGGACCACACGAGAGCAGATCCACTACTGTCAGGAAAACCAGTTAAACAACCAGACCACATCAGGACCAGTTCAGTTACTGCCAGAAAAACCCAGGTAAATGCCCAGACCACATCAGGCCAGGTCAACTACTCCAGGAAATTGAAAACACTGACCTGGCAACTTTCTCCCAGACAGACTCCTGCTTGAACAATGCTCTTCTAATTAATACAAGGTTGTAGTTGTTCTCTATTGTGTTGTTACTGTCTAACAATTATGTTAGTTTTTAAGTGCAACTGCTGTGAATTTAACAAAAAAATTTACTCCTGTCGACCACGAAGGTTTGTCACCCTGTTTTCAGGGCACAAAAGGGGCCATTGTAAGGGGGCTGTAGTGGTCCTCTGTGCGCCTCCTAACGAATAAAACATAATCCGCTGATTTCAGGAATGGGGGCATGTAGGAAAACAGAGTGCCGTGCTGTGTAGCTGGCACTGGTGCAAAAAGTTGAAGTTTGTCCCCGAAGGTCACTTTTGTGGCAGGTCGCTGACCAGGGGGCCGTGGGACCCGTAATGGTTGACCACAACCATCTCTGCCGAGGAGGACTGGAGGTTCTCCTTGGAGGTGGTCCACAGGACCACCATGACCAATGGAAGCCTGTCGAGCCATCCCCTGCTCCTGTTAATCCCACAAGGAGAATGGCTTTCATGGAACAATGGAAGCACTTGCACATTCCTTCTTGCACATTCCTGGGGGTGATACGCTGCAGACCAGTGGAGCTTCACCCCTCAGCTGTCAGCGATCGCATTCCATAGCTCTGACATGAACTTTGAACCCTCTGTCTGAAGAGAGGGCCGTTGATGCGGACATCAGCGGTACCGCCTCCGGCCACCGGGTGGTCCTGTTCACCAATGGTGAGGATGTGTGTAAATCCTAAGGAGGGTGGACAGGGTCCCATGAGGTAAATGGACTGCATTTATATAGTGCTTTTCCATCTGCATCACACACTCACATTCACCCCGATGTGAGGTGCTGCCGTACAAGGTACTCACTACACACCAGGAGCAACTAGGGGATTAAGGACCTTGTCCAAGTGCCCTTAGTGATTTTTCCAGTCAGACTGGGAATTGAACCGAAGATCCTCTGGTCTCAAGCCCCACACTTAACCACTAGACCATCACCTCTCCTAAGCTCTGCATTAACATGGTCGAACCGCCGTTCTGTTACCGGAAAGTGGGTCTGTGCCTGTGAATGTTGGAGCGATGGCAGGCACCACAAAAGGTCGCCCAGATCCTGATGTCCTTTTTGAGCCCAAGCCAGACAAACTTTGCTGCCAGCAGCAGTTGTGATGTTTTCCTTCCGGGTGGAAAGGCTGTCCACAGCGTCAAAGATGCGCCGCTTCCATGTGGTTGGGATAACTGGCTGTGGCCACCCTCACTGTATGTGATATCTGTGAGCTGTAATTTAGTAGTCGCTGATCTGAGTGCTTGTAGCTCCGGGTCGGCAGTTTGATCTGCAGCCATGCGGATGTAGTCCAGGTTGAGGTGAATGGCGTGCATGGGAGCTCAGGAGAGGCAGTCCATGACGGAGTTCGTCTTTCCGGCGACGTACAGAAGTGTCAGATTGTGAGGTGCAGGGTGAGCAGCTCCCGGTCAGAGGTGCTGTATTTGCGCTTGTTTGGGCGTAACTGAAGAAAAAGCGAGTAGCTGCCTCGACCCATTTACCCCACTGTTCGTGTACCACCTAGGCTGATCCGTCCACGGTGATGGATATGGGGGCGTCAGGTGATGGGTGTGCCAGCATCATCGCAGAAGCCAGGGCTGTTTGGCATCAGAGAATGCCATGTCTCTGATGCCATGTTGTGTGTTTGGGAGCTTTCCCCTTTGGAGCCTCGTATAAGGGATGCATGACTGCAGCAGCGTTGGGGATGAAGCGGTGGTAAAAGTTTACCCTTCCAAGAACTCTTGCAGGGCTTGCACCGTGGGTGGGTCGCGAGATGTTCAGCACCGCCTCCACCTTAGACGAAAGGTGCACAACGCTGTCTTTCATAACTCTGTGCCCCAGAAAGTCAATGTGGTGAGTCCAAACTGTCCCTTTGCGGGATTAATTATCAGACCGTGCCGGCTGAGGCGGTCGAAAAGTTTTCACAGGTGGGACAAGTGCTCTGTTTGGAGGAACTGACCACCAGGATGCCATCCAGACAGACAAACAGGAATGACAGGTCACGTAGCACAATGTCCATGAGGTGCTGGAAAGACTGGGCAGCAATTTCTTAGTCCGAAAGGCATTCTCAGGAACTCAAACAGTCTGAATGGTGTGATCACCACCATTTTGGGTATGTCTAATGGGTGGACTAGCACCTGGTAGTCTCTGTGGACGAGATCCACCCTGGAGAAGATGACCGTGCCTGCCGCATGTGCTGAAAGTCCTGGATGGGGGACATAGGGTAGTGATCTGGTTTCACAGCATTGTTCAGGTGGCAGTAATCACCGCATGGGTGCCACCTGCTGCCAGGCTTGGACGCCATGTGGAGGAGCGACACCCACAGGCTGTCAGAGTGGCGGATGATGCCGAGGCATTCTATGCTGTGGAACTCCGGATTGGCGATGCTGAATTTGGCTGAGTCGAGGCGTCTTGCACGGGCGTACTCCGGCGGGCCTGTGGTGGTGATGTGGTGTGCCACTCCATGCTTGGCAGCAAGGGTGGACAAGCTGGGTTGCGTGAGTACGAGGAATTCGCCGTGCAGGAGGTGGAAACGCCGGCCTGCGACCATACACTGGACAACCTGATGGAGCCCACACTGCCGATGGGGCAGCTGTAAGAGGAAAAGGCGGTGGCTTTGATCAGACGTCGATTTCTGACGTTCACCAGCAGTCTGTATGTGCAGAGAAAGTCCGGACCCAGGAGAGGGATGGTGGCCTTAGCTGTGAGAAAGTCCCAGTAAAAAGTCTCTCCTCCAAAACAGAAGTCAACGTGCCGGGTGCCATATGTGCATATGGAAGTGCTGTTGGCGGCTGAGAGTGGCAGGCCCACTCTGTCTGCCAAGATGTTGAGTTTGGACACGGGCAGGATGCTCCGTTGCGTGCCAGTGTCACACAGGAACTGTTGGCTGGAGATGGCATACTGGATGAACAGCAGCCTGTCGGTGTGGCCAGCACTCAGGGCTATGACCGAGCGCTGGCCCTGTCGTTTCCCTCCTGCTTGAAGGTGCATTGTGAATGGTAGCATCTTTGGCTCCGAACGTTGCATGGTAGAAACAAAATCCAGTTTCTGAGCACTGTTGGGGTGGGAGAGGTGCATCTGCATTGAGTGCTGCTTCCTCTATGGGCAGTGCTGGTGTGTGTTGTGGGGCCGCTGCAGCTGCATGTGCTGGGGCGAGTGTGGCTGCCGTCATGCCGTGGTGCTGGCCGGCCAAGAAGAATTTGTCAGCCACCAGCTCACAGCAGTCTGTGATTGTGGTGTTGGCCAGTGCTGCATGCACCTGGGGAGGGAGTTGATGAAGGAATAGGTGGGTGAGAAAACCCTGGCCGGTGTCCTCCCAGGAGCTGCAGCATTCTGTCCATGAGCTCGATGTGTTTGCTGTCCCTCAGCTCGTGCAGGGACAAAGCCTGCTGGCCCTTTCAGCATCGGACAGTTCAAAAGTTTTGAGGAGGTGATCCTTGAGGGCTGTGTGCTTGTTCTCAGCGAGGGGGGGGGGGGCTTTGCAGGAGTGTGTCCAGCTTCATTGGCGTGGAGCCGCTGTGGGCTGAGACAACGGAATAATATTTTCTATCATCCGCGCTGAACTGCGCCTCAGTTTGGGCAAACCAGGCAGCAAAGGACGACTCCCACAACTCTGGGAACTTCAGTGACACTGCATACAAACAGACGTAGAGGTGACCAGTGTAGAAACTGAGTTGGAAGCAAGAAAAGGAGATGAGTTCTCCATTCAAACATGCATGGCGTGTGCTTTATTCACAGAAAAGTAAAAAAACAGCAAAATCAGCTTTCAGGCTCACATCGGAAATACTGTTCACCCGGCTTGTACTCAACAGGAGGTGTAACCATAGAGGACATGAACGTATGAACGGGTTTGATCAACAGAGGTGTGACACATGTCCCTGTGTAAGGCAGGAAACTCAGTGTTATTGTAAGTGGCTGCATTTCCTTCTGAACAATGTTTGACTTGGTGAATTATGTTTGAATCCGTCCTTGTTTTTGTGCACGTGCATGCGCTACAGTTGCAACACATTGACTCTTCAACTACAACTGAACTTGGAGCCAGACTGTCTGATATCTTAGCGTCACTTTTGGAAAATGACCATTCAGTCGACACTCTTGTGGACAGCTTAAACTCAGCACTCACAACCACATTTGGCATGATCGCTCCACCTATTTTAAAACCATCTGCCTCGGGGCACAGTCACCTTGGTTCAGTGATTACTTACTTGCTCTCAAGCATAAGGCAAGAGGTCTAGCAAAAAAAAAAAATGGTTTAGTTCAAAAACTAGAAGTGGCACAATGGTTTTCTAGACTTTATTATATGGTATGGGATTTTGCCAACTTCTGATTGGCCCATTCACCACTTTCTGAGCTGTACCACATGCCAAGGTGACTGCTGGTGGAGCCAAATAGACCGCAGTGCGAAATGAGTATACCTCGCGTGCAGCGTAGCACTAGCTAATCGAGCGACGCCTTCTATCGATAACGACCAATCAGATAACGCAATACAACGCAGCCAACCTGTTTCACAAGTACGTCACTGAAAAGGGACATGCGCGCAACTTTGAAACTTATGACAGATGGATGCTTGACGGAGTACTCGGCCAATTTTACGCGGAAGCTAGACAGGCGAAAGGCAAACTTTATAAGAAAACAATTCTGATGACCCTTCGTCACGGACTTAACAGACTTCTCCAGTCGATCGATGGGATGTCAGTTGGTGCAGTATGACAGGAATAATAAAGAGTTGAAGCTTGAGATTGATTTTTCAGTTTTAGTATGTTTGACAAACTCCCAGTTTTCTTGTTTACCGTATAATAAAGCAGTTATAGACTTTTGATGAGGTGTACCATGATTATGCAGACGTGGTCAGGATGGGGTTCACACCGAAATCAAAAGTCTGTAATTGTATAATAAGCATGCACTACTGGCTACAAAGCGGACCCATTACTTAGGGAATAACCCTGTTGTGTCTGATGATTTGCGGATGTTAATGCTGGATTTTATGGTCACAAATTGAGTTTTAAAATGACTGTTTGTGACTGTAATCCAGCATTAATGTACGCAAATCATCAGACACAAGGGGGTTGTTTCCATTCTAATCCAATTCCAACATGTAGGGTTTATTGTTCTGTAAGTAATTCGGTCAGCGAATCATTGTGAGAGGGTGTGGTTGGTTCGTCAAAGCTTCCCATTGTAACAGCGTCTTCATGCCAAACTGGAAATTCTGTGAGCAGAATCCACAGATTTCTCTCATTGTGCATTGAGTTAAATCCACAGTAAAATCAATCCAGTTAAATCCATTAAATCCACATTGTCCTCCCTACACTAATTTCTGTCACTCTCAGGTGACACTATGTAACTATATACAGTGAGGAAAAAAGTATTTGAACACCCTGCGATTTTGCAAGTTCTCCCACTTAGAAATCATGGAGGAGTCTGAAATTTTCATCTTAGGTGCATGTCCACTGTGAGAGAAATAATCTAAAAAAAAATAATAATACTAATCCAGAAATCACAATGTATGATTTTTTTAATAATTTATTTGTATGTTACTGCTGCAAATAAAGTATTTCAACACCTGCCAGTCAGCAAAAATTCTGGCCCTCAAAGACCTGTTAGTCCACCTCTAAAAAGTCCACCTCCACTCCACTTATTATTCCAAATTAGAAGCACCGATTTGAGGTCGTTAGCTGCATAAAGACACCTGTCCACCCCACACAATCGGTAAGACTCCAACTACTAAAATATCTAAGACCAAAGAGCTGTCCAAAGACACCAGAGACAAAATTGTAGACCTCCACAAGGCTGGAAAGGGCTACGGGGCAACTGCCAAGCAGCTTGGTGAAAGAAGATCAACTGTTGGAGCAATTATTAGAAAATGGAAGAAGCTAAACATGACTGTCAATCTCCCTCAGACTGGGGCTCCATGCAAGATCCCACCTCGTGGTGTATCAATGTTCCTAAGAAAGGTGAGGAATCAGCCTAGAACTGCACAGGAGTTGCTGGTCAGTGACCTGAAGAGAGCTGGCACCACTGTTTCCAAGGTTACTGTGGGTAATACACTAAAGCCCCGTTTACACACAGATGGTAAGAGCTCCTGGAAGCGTCCCGGAAGAGTTTTTGGCCGTCTTAAGGATCACACGCCGTTGTTAACGCCGGCACTAGGGGGCGTGGCTTAGTTCCGGCTTTACCGGGAATCGTCGAAGAAATTATTCAACATATCGAATAATTCCGGGAGCACTCCCAGAGACCTCCCGTGACGACAACGCGAACAACGGCATTTGATACTTTTTAATCGCCGTTTCATCCTGCCGCTTCCTGTAGTGCCGCAGTTCTCGTCACGATGACCAATCAGGGACTGAATATGTAGTGAGGTGGAGATGTCTGGAGTTTGAAGATGTGAACATGTCCTGTATCTGGTAGCAGCCTGTGAGCAGGACTTATGTCTCTTTTGTCCTTTATTTTACAATCATGACAGAGTTTTTGGAGCGAGCAGCAGCACCACAGCAGCGTGGAGCGGAGGTTCTTTTTATTTTACGTGCATGCGCACGCGAATCGTCCTGGAGATTATTTTGCTTATTAGCTGCACAGCTGTATAATAAAGTAAATGGTGACTGGCTTCTAAACACAATTATGACAGAGTTTTTTGGGGGAGAGAGCGAGGAGGAGCCCTGCTGCAAACAGCAGCAGCAGGGAGCGGAGTTTCTTTATTTCTTTCTCTCTTTTTTTACGTGCGCGCGAGCGAATCGTCTGTAGAGAATATTTTATTAATTAACTACACAGATGTCTAATAAAGTAAATGGTGACTGGCTTCTAAACACAATTATGACAGAGTTTTTTGGGGAAAGAGTGAGGAGGAGCCCCGCTGCGCACGCTCCGCCCCTTTCCACCGCGAAAACAGCCGGAACTACTGCGAACTTCGGTCTACGTACTACTCGCCGACAAAACCGTCTATGTGTAACCAAGCCTTAAGACGTCAGGGGTTAAAATCATGCATGGCACGGAAGGTTCCCCTGCTTAAATCAGCACACATCCAGGCCCGTCTAAAGTTTGCCCAGGACCATCTGGATGATCCAGAGGAGTCATGGGAGAAAGTTGTGGTCAGATGAGACCAAAATAGAACAATTTGGTCTTAATTCCACTCGCCGTGTTTGGAGGAAGAACAATGCTGAGTAAAAAAACACCGTCCCTACTGTGAAGCATGGGGGTGGAAGCATCATGCTTTGGGGGTGTTTTTATGCACATGGGACAGGACGACTGCACTGTATTAAGGAGAGGATGACCGGGGCCATGCATTGCGAGATTATGGGGAACAACCTCCTTCCCTGTTAAAAGGGAGATTTTCCTTCCCACTGTCGCCAAGTGCTTGCTCACAGGGGGTCGTTTTGACCGTTGGGGTTTTTCTGTAATTAGTGTATGGCTTTTGCCTTACAATATAAAGCGCCTTGGGGCAGCTGTTTGTTGTGATTTGGCGCTATATAAATAAAATTGATTTGATTTGATTTCCTCAGAGTATTGAAGATGGGTCGTGGATGGGTCTTCCAACATGACAGTGACCCAAAGCACACAGCCAGGATAACCAAGGAGGGGCTCCGTAAGAAGCATATCAAAGTCCTGGAGTGGCCTGGCCAGTCTGCAGACCTAAACCCAATAGAAAATCTTTGGAGGGAACTCAAACTCCATGTTTCTCAGTGACAGCCCAGTAACCTGGCTGATCTAGAGAAGATCTGTATGGAGGAGTGGACCAAAATCCCTGCTGCAGTGTGTGCAAACCTGGTGAAAAACTACAGGAAACATTTGACCTCTGTAATTGTAAACAAAGGCTACTGTACCAAATATTAACATTGATTTTCACAGGTGTTCAAATACTTATTTGCAGCAGTAACATACAAATAAATTATTAAAACAATCATACATTGTGATTTCTGGATTTTTTTTTTTAGATTATGTCTCTCACAGTGGACATACACCTAAGATGAAAATTTCAGACCCCTCCATGATTTCTAAGTGGGAGAACTTGCAGAATCACAGGGTGTTCAAATACGTATTTTCCTCACTGTACATCTGTGGTACAGCGTGCGCAGTCAGGACGCGGACTGATACATTAAATGTGAAATGATCATATATTTTTCCACCATCCACACGATATTTTATGGTCTGAAATCTCACACGATTAACAATCAGATTTGTATGTAACTGGATTAGAATCTGATTTGATCAACAAAACAAGCAAAATTCAAAATTCCTGTTTGATGCAGTGGCAACACTTATTTATGGACAACCACCTGTAAGTCGCTCTCCTTTTACAGCAGAAGATTTATTGGAATACTTTGAGAAGAAAATAGAAGACATTAGGTTAAACATATCCCAGCATGCCTTAACCCAGCCACTATACCCTGCTATTTCAATTTCAATTTATTTTCATTTATATAGCGCCAAATCACAACAAAATTGCCTCAAGGCGCTTCACACAAGTAAACTCTAACCTTACCAACCCCTCACACTGTGTTCCCGCAGCGACGGTTTCGTGCACCCTCGTGCATGACACAGTCACGCGCATATAACTGTCGCAGCAGGTTTGTTAACGCCTGCCCGTCGGCTCAGTGTTTTCGTGGTTCGCTCATACGAGCTGTTCCGCTGTGATTTGCACTGATTTCCGTACATGTGCAATTCAATCAATCAAAAAATGCCTTGATCTGGCCGTTTTTCCAAACAAAGTCTCATGGTTCTCTGTGTGAAGGGGCCCTTATGCTGGACCAAAACTAATTGATACAAGATACGGTTATTTAAGTATTTTTTAATGACTGCATATATATAATGGGCAGTGCTCTCATCAGCACTGAATCCATAATTATTATACTAATAATATATGGTTGGGGTTAGCATTGCTTTCTGTAGCCGTATTGATTGCCGTCTACAGGGTCTAGCCCTACTGTAATCTTGTATTAAAAGTTCTTCTCTGTTCCATATGTGCATGAAAACTAAGGTCTTTATAAATGATCTTTTGTCCAGGAAGGCATACAATAAATAAAATCAATAAATAAAGCCCAACACTGATATTTTGCCAAAAAAAGAAAAAATGACGCAGGAGCCATTTAAAAATCAATGAGAACTTCTTTACATGAGAATTGCCATTTCATTAGTTATCTCTTTAACGGCTCAAAAAAAAATAAAATAAATTGAAGAGATGTGTTTGCTTGTTTTTTCAAAAGCAGGAAGGGTTAGCGGAGTCTGATGCTATGTGTCATCAGTACAAAAACCTCCATGCAACGACACACAGCTTATCAATTTCTTAGCGCTATTTTTCCACAACACAAACACAAACGATTCTCTTTGAACACAACGAGGTGAACGCTGACATATGACGCCTTTAACACACGATTCAGGTCTATTTTTGGAAATATGAAAGTGAAGAATCCTATTTTCCTGACAGTAGTCGCCATTGTTTTACGATAACTCTAAAAATGTAACACAGGCAGCAGGAAGATGAGGTTTTATTGAGGTGGGCGCCACTACTGAGGTATTACCTAGATTTACAGAATTTAATAGTATCTCACTGGGTGTCCCTAGGGTGAATAAGGAGTCTGTGGGTCACAGAGCTTTCTCTTATCGTGCCCCTGTTCTGTGGAATGATCTCCCTGCATCAATAAAACAGTCAGATTTTGTGGAGACTTTCAAGTCCAGACTTAAGATGCACTTATTTTCCCTTTCATATGGCAGCATACTGGTACAGTATGTTACTACGCTTTTTACTCTTTTAATTCATTTTATTAGTAAACGGAGCATGCCACGGCCTCAACTTTACCTAAAGTCTGGGTCTTTTAGTGGCTGGTGATCACCTTAGTATTTCTTCTGTTTTTCTTGTTGTTTAACGCTGACAAATTATACTGTATTTCTTGTCTTTCTGCTGCCTGATTCTGTTTTTCTCTCTGTTTGAGGTGCAGCTCCATCCAGAGGTGGAAGTGGGTGTTTTTCTTCTGCAGGCCTCCCATATTGTGCACCAGCATGGACTCCCAGAATCTCCTATAATTTCCTGTATTGTCAATTGTGTCTGTATCATGGCCCAAGCAGAGGGTCACCCCTTTGAGTCTGGTCTGCTTGAGGTTTCTTCCTCAAATCATCAGAGGGGGTTTTTTCTTACCACTGTCACCTGTGTTCTTGCTCTGGGGGTTGTTAAGGTTAGACCTTATTTGTGTGAAGTGCCCTGAGGCAACTTTGTTGTGATTTGGTGCAATATTAATGAAATAAGTTGAGATTGAAAAAATTGAAATTGAAAATTGAAATGGGTGTGCTGACAAAACTTGTAATGTCAACAAAAAGCACAACCTGTTTATTTGATCCTATACCAATAAAACTGTTTAAGGACCTGTGGTCCACTCTTGGGCCGACTGTGCTGGAAATTATTAATCTTTCTTTAACTTCTGGATCTGTTCCTAAATGTTTCAAATCTGCAGTGATTAAACCATTACTTAAGAAACCTAATCTTGACCCTAGTGTATTGAAAAACTATTGACCAATATCAAATCTATCATTTTGCTCTAAAATTCTGGAAAAAGTGGTGTCACGGCAGCTCGTAGACTATCTTACTGAGAATAATCTCTTTGAGCCACTGCAGTCTGCTTTTAGAAAATATCATTCCACAGAGACGGCTCTCACTAAAGTGGTGAATGATCTTCTGCTTGCAATGGATTCAGACACCACTATGGTTCTGGTGCTGTTAGATGCATTTGATACCGTGGATCATCATATTCTACTTGATATTCACTTTGTGTGTTTTTAGGAATCCGCTAGCTTAGCGCAGCTACTAGCTCTTAGCCGGTTTAGCATGGCGGCTTCTCCTGTCTCTCCTGCACTTTTCTGCTCTGGGTGTGAAATGTTTAGTTGTTCATCGGCCTCCTTTACCAGTAATGGTACTTGTAATAAGTGTAGCTTATTCGTAGCTTTGGAGGCCAGGCTGGGCGAATTGGAGACTCGGCTCCGCACCTTGGAAAATCCTACAGCTAGCCAGGCCCCTGTAGTCAGTGCGGACCAAGGTAGCTTAGCCGCCGTTAGTTCCCCTCCAGCAGATCCCGAGCAGCCGGGAAATCAGGCCGACTGGGTGACTGTTAGGAGGAAATGTAGTCCTAAACAGAAGCCCCTGTACACCACCAACCCGTTCACATTTCTAACCGTTTTTCCCCACTCGGCGACACACCCGCCGAGGAACAAACTCTGGTTATTGGCGACTCTGTTTTGAGAAATGTGAAGTTAGCGACACCAGCAACCATAGTCAATTGTCTTCCAGGGGCCAGAGCAGGCGACATCGAAGGAAATTTGAAACTGCTGGCTAAGGCTAAGCGTAAATTTGGTAAGATTGTAATTCACGTCGGCAGTAATGACACCCGGTTACGCCAGTCGGAGGTCACTAAAATTAACATTGAATCAGTGTGTAACTTTGCAAAAACAATGTCGGACTCTGTAGTTTTCTCTGGGCCCCTCCCCAATCGGACCGGGAGTGACATGTTTAGCCGCATGTTCTCCTTGAATTGCTGGCTGTCTGAGTGGTGTCCGAAAAATGAGGTGGGCTTCATAGATAATTGGCAAAGCTTCTGGGGAAAACCTGGTCTTGTTAGGAGAGACGGCATCCATCACACTTTGGATGGAGCAGCTCTCATTTCTAGAAATCTGGCCAATTTTATTAAACCCTCCAAACCGTGACTATCCAGGGTTGGGACCAGGAAGCAGAGTTGTAGTCTTACACACCTCTCTGCAGCTTCTCTCCCCCTGCCATCCCCTCATTACCCCATCCCCGTAGAGACGGTGCCTGCTCCCAGACCACCAATAACCAGCAAAAATCTATTTAAGCATAAAAATTCAAAAAGAAAAAATAATACAGCACCTTCAACTGCACCACAGACTAAAACAGTTAAATGTGGTTTATTAAACATTAGGTCTCTCTCTTCTAAGTCCCTGTTAGTAAATGATATAATAATTGATCAACATATTGATTTATTCTGCCTTACAGAAACCTGGTTACAGCAGGATGAATATGTTAGTTTAAATGAGTCAACACCCCCGAGTCACACTAACTGTCAGAATGCTTGTAGCACGGGCCAAGGCGGAGGATTAGCAGCAATCTTCCACTCCAGCTTATTAATTAATCAAAAACCCAGACAGAGCTTTAATTCATTTGAAAGCTTGACTCTTAGTCTTGTCCATCCAAATTGGAAGTCCCAAAAACCAGTTTTATTTGTTATCTATCGTCCACCTGGTCGTTACTGTGAGTTTCTCTGTGAATTTTCAGACCTTTTGTCTGACTTAGTGCTTAGCTCAGATAAGATAATTATAGTGGGCGATTTTAACATCCACACAGATGCTGAGAATGACAGCCTCAACACTGCATTTAATCTATTATTAGACTCAATTGGCTTTGCTCAAAATGTAAATGAGTCCACCCACCACTTTAATCATACCTTAGATCTTGTTCTGACTTATGGTATGGAAATTGAAGACTTAACAGTATTCCCTGAAAACCCCTTTTTGTCTGATCATTTCTTAATAACACTTACATTTACTTTGATGGACTACCCAGCAGTGGGGAATAAGTTTCATTACAGTAGAAGTCTTTCAGAAAGCACTGTAACTAGGTTTAAGGATATGATTCCTTCTTTGTTATGTTCTCCAATGCCATCTGAAAAAGAGAGCCTTAAATCAGAAGTGCCTGACTCCGTGGTATAACTCACAAACTCGTAGCTTAAAGCAGATAACCCGTAAGTTGGAGAGGAAATGGCGTCTCACTAATTTAGAAGATCTTCACTTAGCCTGGAAAAAGAGTCTGTCGCTCTATAAAAAAGCCCTCCGTAAAGCTAAGACATCTTACTACTCATCACTAATTGAAGAAAATAAGAACAACCCCAGGTTTCTTTTCAGCACTGTAGCCAGGCTGACAAAGAGTCAGAGCTCTATTGAGCTGAGTATTCCTTTAACTTTAACTAGTAATGACTTCATGACTTTCTTTGCTAATAAAATTTTAACTATTAGAGAAAAAATTACTCATAACCATCCCAAAGACGTATCGTTATCTTTGGCTGCTTTCAGTGATGCCGGTATTTGGTTAGACTCTTTCTCTCAGATTGTTCTGTCTGAGTTATTTTCATTAGTTACTTCATCCAAACCATCAACATGTCTATTAGACCCCATTCCTACCAGGCTGCTCAAGGAAGCCCTACCGTTATTTAATGCTTCGATCTTAAATATGATCAATCTATCTTTATTAGTTGGCTATGTACCACAGGCTTTTAAGGTGGCAGTAATTAAACCATTACTTAAAAAGCCATCACTTGACCCAGCTATCTTAGCTAATTATAGACCAATCTCCAACCTTCCTTTTCTCTCAAAAATTCTTGAAAGGGTAGTTGTAAAACAGCTAACTGATCATCTGCAGAGGAATGGTCTATTTGAAGAGTTTCAGTCAGGTTTTAGAATTCATCATAGTACAGAAACAGCATTAGTGAAGGTTACAAATGATCTTCTTATGGCCTCAGACAGTGGACTCATCTCTGTGCTTGTTCTGTTAGACCTCAGTGCTGCTTTTGATACTGTTGACCATAAAATTTTATTACAGAGATTAGAGCATGCCATAGGTATTAAAGGCACTGCGCTGCGGTGGTTTGAATCATATTTGTGTAATAGATTACAATTTGTTCATGTAAATGGGGAATCTTCTTCACAGACTAAGGTTAATTATGGAGTTCCACAAGGTTCTGTGCTAGGACCAATTTTATTCACTTTATACATGCTTCCCTTAGGCAGTATTATTAGACGGCATTGCTTAAATTTTCATTGTTACGCAGATGATACCCAGCTTTATCTATCCATGAATTCAGAGGACACACACCAATTAGCTAAACTGCAGGATTGTCTTACAGACATAAAGACATGGATGACCTCTAATTTCCTGCTTTTAAACTCAGATAAAACTGAAGTTATTGTACTTGGCCCCACAAATCTTAGAAACATGGTGTCTAACCAGATCCTTACTCTGGATGGCATTACCCTGACCTCTAGTAATACTGTGAGAAATCTTGGAGTCATTTTTGATCAGGATATGTCATTCAAAGCACATATTAAACAAATATGTAGGACTGCTTTTTTGCATTTACGCAATATCTCTAAAATTAGAAAGGTCTTGTCTCAGAGTGAACTAATTCATGCATTTATTTCCTCTAGGCTGGACTATTGTAATTCATTATTATCAGGTTGTCCTAAAAGTTCCCTGAAAAGCCTTCAGTTAATTCAAAATGCTGCAGCTAGAGTACTGACGGGGACTAGAAGGAGACAGCATATCTCACCCATATTGGCCTCTCTTCATTGGCTTCCTGTTAATTCTAGAATAGAATTTAAAATTCTTCTTCTTACTTATAAGGTTTTGAATAATCAGGTCCCATCTTATCTTAGGGACCTCATAGTACCATATCACCCCAATAGAGCGCTTCGCTCTCAGACTGCAGGTTTACTTGTAGTTCCTAGGGTTTGTAAGAGTAGAATGGGAGGCAGAGCCTTCAGCTTTCAGGCTCCTCTCCTGTGGAACCAGCTCCCAATTCAGATCAGGGAGACAGACACCCTCTCTACTTTTAAGATTAGGCTTAAAACTTTCCTTTTTGCTAAAGCTTATAGTTAGGGCTGGATCAGGTGACCCTGAACCATCCCTTAGTTATGCTGCTATAGACTTAGACTGCTGGGGGGTTCCCATGATGCACTGAGTGTTTCTTTCTCTTTTTGCTCTGTATGCACCACTCTGCATTTAATCATTAGTGATTGATCTCTGCTCCCCTCCACAGCATGTCTTTTTCCTGGTTCTCTCCCTCAGCCCCAACCAGTCCCAGCAGAAGACTGCCCCTCCCTGAGCCTGGTTCTGCTGGAGGTTTCTTCCTGTTAAAAGGGAGTTTTTCCTTCCCACTGTTGCCAAGTGCTTGCTCACAGGGGGTCGTTTTGACCGTTGGGGTTTTTACGTAATTATTGTATGGCCTTGCCTTACAATATAAAGCACCTTGGGGCAACTGTTTGTTGTGATTTGGCGCTATATAAATAAAACTGATTTGAAAAACACCTATTCAAAAACAGTATGATCCAAGTTAATATCTGTTTCAGTCAGGCTAAAACCAAGAAAGTACACATTAAAATACAGTGTAAATGTGAAATTCTGTTTTTTTTTTACATTTCTACTTTTCTGCAAAATATCTCCATATCCCAAAATCTTTACACTATTTATGTCAAAGTCACAAAATTAAGTGTTAACAAATGAGTGAAAATTATGTTTGTACTCGAGTGCACAAAAAAATTGGCATAGCTATTTTATTACAAAATCTTACAAAAAGTCCACCTACAGAAATGTGCATCTGTCACTATGTGTCTTAAACCCACCAAACTGTAACAAAAGCCATAAAAACAAGATGCATATCATGTCAGTATTGTTTAGAAAGTAATTGTGTTTTCATTATTAAGTTTATGCCCACATACAGAACAGAGTCTGTATGGACAGAACTTAACTTAAACTGAGAGCCTGATTTCAATTCTTTAGCATAATCAATAAAGTGACCTCCAAACACTGTTGAAGCTTCAAGAAAGAGTCATAGATTGAGGGGGACTAACAGCCATTATACCATCCTCTGTCCTTATCCCCGTGTCCTGTAACCCTCTCAGGGCTTTTACTCTGACTTTCCCATTCTGTGATACTTCATGTTTGACTGTACCAGTTCTGGGTCATGCTTTCTTCACTCTAGCCTTGGCCGGACATTCTGTCTCATGCTTATCATAAGCTAAGGTGCTCTGTTCCCTCTTTAGCTTCCGTCGTCTGTCTCTATCTTAGATTTCCTCCCACCCAGTTTAAATAGAGGCCCTGAAAAGAATCACAACATAGACTGTTGTGATAGCCCAAAAATGAAGCTAGAACTACCATTTTAAAGAAAATAAACCAGAAAATTTCAAAGATGGACCATCCTGTGAAATGCACCCTAACATGCTATACCCACAGATAGTATAATTTTGTATCAGCGGTTCTCCATCTTCATGATGAAGTGGTATAGAGGAGGATTTTCTTAAAAAGGAGATCTGAACGTTTAGCTACAAATTGCCAGAAGGTACATCTGAGATGCAAGGCTGGATCTGATCTGTTTTGGTGAAAGAAAATCCTTCTGTGCTCTACTCCACTATGAAGCTAAGTGTAGTGATACAAAATGCAAAGCTTGCACTGTGCACATTTTCTCCAATCACAGCCACATAAGCCTATAAGTTCTCCTAGGTTGTCTGGGTGTCTTGGTGGCTTTCCTCACTCTTCTCCTTCTTGCACAGTTTTTGAGAACTGTCTACTCCATACAGATTTACCATAAAGTGCCATACTGTTTGTATTTCTTTGTAATTAATGTAAATAAAGTCCAAAACATAATCAGTGGCAGCTTCATCATCAGAGAGCCTCGACCACAACCACCACAAAAGACTCCAAGCTGTCAGTGATGTTAAAGGGGGCAACACACAGTGTGAAGAACAGGGGGATGGAAACTTTTGAGCACAACTATATATATACGAGGGCTGTCAATAAAGTTACGGTCCTTTTTATTTTTTTCAAAAACTATATGGATTTCATTCATATGTTTTTACGTCAGACATGCTTGAACCCTCGTGCGCATGCGTGAGTTTTTCCACGCCTGTCGGTGACGTCATTCGCCTGTGAGCACGCCTTGTGGGAGGAGTCGTCCAGCCCCTCGTCGGAATTCCTTTGTCTGAGAAGTTGTTGAGAGACTGGCGCGTTGTTTGATCAAAATTTTTTCTAAACCTGTGAGACACATCGAAGTGGACACGGTTCGAAAAATTAAGCTGGTTTTCAGTGAAAATTTTAACGGCTGATGAGAGATTTTGAGGTGATTCTGTCGCTTTAAGGACTTTTCACGGTGCGAGATGTCGCTGCAGCGCTCTCAGGCAGCGTCATCAGCCTGTTCAAGCTGAAAACCTCCACATTTCAGGCTCTATTGATCCAGGACGTCGTGAGAGAACAGAGAAGTTTCAGAAGAAGTCGGTTTCAGCATTTTATCCGGATATTCCACTGTTAAAGGAGATTTTTTTAATGAAAGACGTGCGGACGGGTCCGCGCGTCGGGACGCAGCCGCCGCGACGCTCCGCCACAGGAAAAACACCTCTGTTGAAAGCCTTAAGGACAAGTTGGAACATGTCCTGCCTGTTAAACAATTTCTCATATACTCACTCCACTGAAAGCCATCAAAAGCCGCCTGGATTTTACAAATGGTTATCAACACGGAGGTGTTTTTCCTGTGCCGCCGCACCGCGTCGGCTGCGTCCCGACGCGCGGATCCGTCCGCACGTCTTTCATTAAAAAAATCTCCTTTAACAGTGGAATATCCGGATAAAATGCTGAAACCGACTTCTTCTGAAACTTCTCTGTTCTCTCACGACGTCCTGGATCAATAGAGCCTGAAATGTGGAGGTTTTAAGCTTGAACAGGCTGATGACGCTGCCTGAGAGCGCTGAGCGACGTCTCGCACCGTGGGAAGTCCTTAAAGCGACAGAATCGCCTCAAAATCTCTCATCAGCTGTTAAAATTTTCACTGAAAACCAGCTTAATTTTTCGAACCGTGTCCACTTCGATGTGTCTCACAGGTTTAGAAAAAATTTTGATCAAACAACGCGCCAGTCTCTCAGCAACTTCTCAGACAAAGGAATTCCGACGAGGGGCTGGACGACTCCTCCCACAAGGAGTGCTCACAGGCGAATGACGTCACCGACAGGCGTGGAAAAACTCACGCATGCGCACGAGGGTTCAAGCATGTCTGACGTAAAAACATATGAATGAAATCCATATAGTTTTTGAAAAAAATAAAAAGGACCGTAACTTTATTGACAGCCCTCGTATATATATATATATATATATATATATATATATATATATATATATATATATATATGTAAAAACTGCCAATGATCTCTAATATGGATTTCAGCCATATAGTTAGTGATATTTAATTATTTATGTCATCATCACCTGTACAGGAAAACACTATAGATCATCTCACAAGATCCCAGAACACGAGTCAGTTTGTTTCCAAATGCAATCATACACCAGAAATTTTTTCTTACCACATGCGTACTGAAATCCCACTGCGATCCATGGTCCATCAACAAACACAAACGGGCAACACATATTTTATATATATATATATATATATATATATACATATATATATATACATATATATATATATATATATATATATATATATATATATATATACATATATATATATATATATATATGAAGTAAAACATCTATAATATCAATATAATATGTATCAAAGCAGCTGCAATAGATTAAATTCCTCCTGAGATGTGGAATAGGCACCCCCGTCATCACCCACATAAAATTAGTACAATCATGATCATATTCATCAACTAAACTGAAAAACAACAAAAAATAGCAAATGATCACTGACACCACCAATACAATAAAATCAGTTAACATAATATCTATTCCAGTCTTCCCAGTTAGATATGCAAACACCAGATTTTGATCCCACATGAATCCCCTTATCTGTAATATCTCTGCAAACAAATAATAAAAACTTATCATGTTTAACTGTATCATACATGGCTGTTGATGGATCTACAAAAAATTTACAGTTATCTCAGAGCTCCACTATAAACTGCAATACATACCATAACAATGTCCAAATAATTTCACTTCAATAAATTGTTCATTTAATAACCATCAAATCATTACTGTATTTCCATCATAATCAGAACACACTGCAGGGGATACAATCAAAATCACTACATATTTACTCATATCAGGAGCATCAGTAATTTTATTGGTGTGACAAAGACCACAACAGTCTACAGCATGATCCAGTGCAACTAAATTTACCACTGAGCTTGCGTCTTATGACGACACAGCATTGTAAAGGTAAGTCTAATCTAAAATTTCAATGATACCCCAACATCCCTGCTCATGTATTTTTTTAAACCTTCTTTTTATTGAACATTTTTAAAATATAACAGTCCAGCGCAGTACATATATGGAGCATATAAAATTTGCATCAAATTCAAAGCTCAACCACAGCAATGATCTCAAAAGTCCTTATTAGGTCTGTCATTTCACACATTTGCATTCAGGTTTCCCAGGTACTCCAACACTTTGCCAAACTTTGCAGTAAAGAGGTCTTTCTGACCATTAATACCAAATCTTGGCCTTTCCAGAGAAATACAGTCTGATATCAAAGACTTCCACAGGTGTACTGAGGGAGGTTCATCTCCTACCCATTTGGTCATAACAGCCTTCTGGCCCAACATTAGTAAAACGTGTCCACTGTTCTTCTGTAATCGTAATGATTCAGGGATCCATCCCAATGGACATAACAGTGGATTAGGTTGTAATTGTTGCTTGATTACCACACTAACCTCAGCACATACGGTTTGCCAAAACTGTTAAATCTTTTCACATTCCCAGAGGCACTGAAATCTTGTCCCTAAAATAGTTTTACATTTTGGGCAGTTTGGAGAGGCCCCTGTTGTATATTTACTGTACATATGTGGCGAAATACAGACATTCTGTAAGATATTATACTGCATTACTCTAAATCTGTTACATATAGATATTTTCAAAGGTAAAAGTAAAATTTTCTCCCACACTTCAGTGTCTATTGTTGTTTTCAGTTGAGTTTCCCGTGATGTCCATAGGAATAATAATCTGTTTGTATTCAAATGTTGCAACCTGGAATAAAATTTGGAAACAAAGTGACCTTGTTTAAGACTTTCTATAATAGTCTTTTCTAATTCCTTAAAGTCCTCTGGGAGGTTGAGATTCCCCATTTTAGAATGTACATAATGTCTGACCTGAAGGTATTTGTAGAATTCTTATGTTTGTAGTTTGTGTGTAGTCTGTAAAAACTGAAATGCTTTAAATTTTCCCCCATCACAAAGGTCATAAATATGACGAATTCCTGCTTCATACCAGCTCTGAAACTGAGTTTCAGTGCCCTCCCTGTTTAAATCAGGATTATCAGTCGTTGTTAAACAACTTAATTTATGCTTAGTCCCAAATAATTTCCTCAAACCATTCCAAGTACTGTTTACATTAGTAAATAAAAAAAATGTCTTTCACTATAATAGGTAGTTCACACCTGCATTTATCAATTAAGTTGACAGGAGAATATGGTTTTGAGAGGGTTGCTTCAATCTCAAACCATGGCAGTTTTGCTTGGGCAGTTGCCCATATTGAAATAGTCCAGCTTGCAGTGATATTGTATATTTTGTAATGTTGGGGAGACCCCATCATCCTTGATCTTTTGGTAGTTGCAAAATGTCTAATTTTATTTTAGGCTTTCTACCAGCCCATATAAAGTCAGAGCGAGCTTTGTTTGTCTTTAATTTTGCTTCTTTTCAAAGATATGAAAAGCATAGATAGAGGATAGATCATTTTAGGGAGAATTATCATTTTAATAAGACTGACTCTGCCAAGAAAGGATACAGGGAGCTTTTTACAACTTATTATTTTGTCCTTAATGTGTTTTACCATGGGGTTAACATTTTCAGCATAAAGTTGACTAATTTTAGGTGTTATTTTAATCCCCAGATATGTAAATCCATCTGGTGCCCAGCGAAAGGCTTTTACAAAGTCAGGTTCATACTCAGGTGAGAAACCGAGAGGCATGATTTCAGATTTAGTCAAATTAACCTTGTATCCAGAAATCTGACCAAACTCCTTCACACACTTGATTAATGGCGGTATTGAGTTTAGTGGGTCTGTTAAAGTGAGGAGGATGTCATCCGCATACAGTAAAATTTTGTGCTGTGTTGTTCCTATCACCGTTCCTTTGATATTAAAGTAAGCTAATCAGGCGATAAGAAGCACATAGTTCTGGGTCTTTTCTGCTCCCCTCCACAGCATGTTTTTTTCCTGATTCTCTCCTCTCAGCCCAAACCAGTCCCAGCAGAAGACTGCCCCTCCCTGAGCCTGGTTCTGCTGGCGGTTTCTTCCTGTTAAAAGGGAGTTTTTCCTTCCCACTGTTGCCAAGTGCTTGCTCACAGGGGGTCGTTTTGACCGTTGGGGTTTTCTGTAATTATTGTATGACTTTGCCTTACAATATAAAGCGCCTTTGGGAAACTGTTTGTTGTGATTTGTCGCTATATAAATAAAATTGATTTGATTTGATTTGATCTTTTCCTTTTTTGGGGATAACTATAATTATCTCTCAATCTCAATTTATTTATAAAGCACTTTAAAATGAATACCAACAACCAAAGCGCTGTACACAAGAACAGGCAAGTTAAAATAAATAAATAAACCACAGTTAAAAGCAGAAACACACACACACACAAAAAAAAACATGTCAAACTGCGTTAAAAGCCAAAGAGAACTGTTTTAAGAGACGATTTAAAAGCAGAGAGAGAATCAGCCTGCCTAATGTGCAAAGGAAGATCATTCCACAGTCTCGGGGCAACGACTGAAAAAGCTCGGTCACCTCTACGCTTCCTCTTTGACCTTGGGATAACCAACAGTGACAAATCAGCTGACCTGAGTGAGCGTGAAGGGACATATAAATGGAGCAGGTCAGACAGATATAGCGGGGCAAAGCCATGAAGACATTTAAAAACAAATAAAATAATTTTAAAATCAATTCTAAAATGAACTGGGAGCCAATGAAGTGAGGCCAAAATAATAATAATATGAGCTAAGTACATAGATTTTTGGAGTTCATCCTCTTCAAAAGATTTGTTGAACACACGTTGTAGTAATTTGTTAATTTTGCTTTTCATCTTTTTATAGAATTGTACACAGAATCCATCAGCCTCCGGACTTTTATTTGGCTGGAGTGAGGAAATTGCTTTATCAATTTCTATTAATGTAACTGGTCCTTCCAGCAGTTTAGCTCATTCCTCTGTTAGCTGGGGCATCTGTAGGCCGTCTAAAAAATTACCATTCATGAGTGTATTGTTGTCCAGTTCTGAGGTATATAACTTTTTGTAATATTTCTGAAAGCACTCATTGATCTTTGTATTGTTTGTCTAACGGGTTTGATCCTCATCAGATATTGCAGAAATAAAAACCTTTTGGGGAGAGTTTCTTGCCAGGTGAGCTAAGAACTTATTCAGCTTATTTCCAAATTCAAACAGTCTTTGTGTAGCAAACAGTATGTCGGACTCAGCCTTCTTTGTTAATAGTCAACGTTAGTCTTGCTGCCTTTAACTCTTTAAGCACCCGATCCGATTTGGATCTATAAAAATCATCCTCAATTTTTTTTATTTTCTTTTCAATTCATAATTGTTCTTGAGTGTGCTCTTTTTTCTTCTTACTAGAGTACGATATAATCATGCCTCACTTGTAAGCTTTATAAGCTTCCCACACCAATCTTGGATTAGAGTCATTGCAATCATTTACTTCTACAACCCCTGGCAAAAATGATGGAATCACCGGCCTCGGAGGATGTTCATTCAGTTGTTTAATTTTGTAGAAAAAAAGCAGATCACAGACATGACACAAAACTAAAGTCATTTCAAATGGAAACTTTCTGGCTTTAAGAAATCAGGAAAAAAAATTGTGGCAGTCAGTAACGGTTACTTTTTTAGACCAAGCAGAGGGAAAAAATATGGACTCACTCAATTCTGAGGAATAAATTATGGAATCATGAAAAACAAAAGAACGCTCCAACACATCACTAGTATTTTGTTGCACCACCTCTGGCTTTTATAACAGCTTGCAGTCTCTGAGGCATGGACTTAATGAGTGACAAACAGTACTCTTCATCAATCTGGCTCCAACTTTCTCTGATTGCTGTTGCCAGATCAGCTTTGCAGGTTGGAGCCTTGTCATGGACCATTTTCTTCAACTTCCACCAAAGATTTTCAATTGGATTAAGATCCGGACTATTTGCAGGCCATGACATTGACCCTATGTGTCTTTTTGCAAGGAATGTTTTCACAGTTTTTGCTCTATGGCAAGATGCATTATCATCTTGAAAAATGATTTCATCATCCCCAAACATCCTTTCAATTGATGGGATAAGAAAAGTGTCCAAAATATCAACGTAAACTTGTGCATTTATTGATGATGTAATGACAGCCATCTCCCCAGTGCCTTTACCTGACATGCAGCCCCATATCATCAATGACTGTGGACATTTACATGTTCTCTTCAGGCAGTCATCTTTATAAATCTCATTGGAACGGCACCAAACAAAAGTTCCAGCATCATCACCTTGCCCAATGCAGATTCGAGATTCATCACTGAATATGACTTTCATCCAGTTGAAGCAGCAGGACCTTCGTGGCCGGGACAACGGTGAGGAACAAACCCACGCGGCTCGCACCAAAAGACCGTTCCTCTACCAGGTCAGCCAAAGGGGAACTCCCTGTTAGCCAAGCTAGCGGGAACGTCTTTTCAATTGGGACCCGGAACTTTCATCCCGCTACACAGTCATCCACAGTCCACGATTGCTTTTCCTTAACCCATTGTAACCTTGTTTTTTCTGTTTAGGTGTTAATGATGGCTTTCGTTTAGCTTTTCTGTATGTAAATCCCATTTCCTTTAGGCGGTTTCTTACAGTTCCGTCACAGACATTGACTCCAGTTTCCTCCCATTCGTTCCTCATTTGTTTTGTTGTGCATTTTCGATTTTTGAGACATATTGCTTTAAGTTTTCTGTCTTGATGCTTTGATGTCTTCCTTGGTCTACCAGTATGTTTGCCTTTAACAACCTTCCCATGTTGTTTGTATTTGGTCCAGAGTTTAGACACAGCTGACTGTGAACAACCAACATCTTTTGCAACATTGCGTGATGATTTACCCTCTTTTAAGAGTTTGATAATCGTCTCCTTTGTTTCAATTGACATCTCTCGTGTTGGAGCCATGATTCATGTCAGTCCACTTGGTGCAACAGCTCTCCAAGGTGTGATCACTCCTTTTTAGATGCAGACTAACGAGCAGATCTGATTTGATGTAGGTGTTAGTTTTGGGGATGAAAATTTACAGGATGATTCCATAATTTATTCCTCAGAATTGAGTGATTCCATCTTTTTTTCCCTCTGCTTGGTCTAAAAAAGTAACCGTTACTGACTGCCACAATTATTTTTTCCTGATTTCTTATAGTGTTTCTTAAAGCCAGAAAGTTGCCATTTGAAATGACTTTAGTTTTGTGTCATGTCTGTGATCTGCTTTTTTTCTACAAAATTAAACAACTGAATGAACATCCTCCGAGGCCGGTGATTCCATAATTATTGCCAGGGGTTGTAAATAGAGGTCTGTCTGCATTTCCAAGAATTTAATAAAGTTATCATCATGAAACAGTGCTGCATTAATTTTCCAACAGAAAGAGCGCTCTGCGGGCCTCAGACGCTGCATTTCCAGCATAATAGGAGCATGATCTGAAAGGTAACTGGTATCTTTAGCTGTAAATGGCAGCAATCTGTGAATTAATATAATTGCACCCCCAAAGATAATTTGGGTGTGCTTTTAATCTGGAATCCTTGTTGTGTGGGCCGCCAGAAGAGGATGTACTGCTGGCCCACCACCAAAGGGCGCCCTGCCTGAAGTGCGGGCTTCAGGCACGAGAGGGCGCTGCCGCCACGGACACAGCCGGGAGTGACAGCTGTCACTCATTAATTCCTGACAGCTGTCACACATTCTTCATCATCGTACTCCATAAAGACCAGACGTCATCTCCACCTCATCGCCGAGATATCATACTTCATTGGAGGTAATACTCTCAGCCTTTTTGTGAGATTTATAAATCTGTTATTGTGAGTGTTTGCAGGAGAACCGGTCGTTTTTGCGGAGGCTGTGCAAGACGGCGCTCCTTTTCATCTGAGACCGCTGCAACGTGTTGAGTGAGAGGTGGAGGTGGCATTCCCACCGTTGTTGTTACTGGGTGTACACACACCCACACTTGACTGTCTTTGTTCTTCACCAGCAGTACCAGATCCGACAGTCGGGGACGGTGATCACCTGGGAATTCGGGACTTGGCGGCTCCAGTATTCACCAGGTTCTGTGGGGGCGGAAATCGTGTGGTTCCGGCTCTTCTCAGGACAGACGTCTTCTATCCTCGAGCCTGCCCACACGTCACCTTTGTGGATTGACTGTAATTATATTCTGAGATTGTCTGTATGTTCGTTGTGCACGTTTCACAACATTAAATTGTTACCTTTTGGCTCATCTATTGACCGTTCATTTGCGCCCCCTGTTGTGGGTCCGTGTCACTACACTTTCACAACAGGATATCTCGGCCAGCGTCATGGACTCCGAGGGGCGTCACCCGGCTGTTGAACGACCGATGGGAGAGCAGGGAGCGCAGGCATCTGCAGGAGGCGTGATTGGTGAGCTACAGCACATTCTCACCGCCTTTACGGCTCGGTTGGATCAAATGACCGAGCAAAACATCCTCCTGAACCGCAGGGTGGAGGCTCTCTCCGCACAGATGGCGGCGAGCGCTCAGGGCGCTGCTGCAGCTCGTCCTCCTGCCGACCCTGGCAGGATATGAACGTTCCAGTGGTGGTTCAACAACCCCTCCCACCATCCCCTGAAGCATACATAAGCCCTCCTGAGCCGTACGGAGGTTGTGTGGAGACGTGCGCGGACTTTCTTATGCAGTGTTCGCTCGTCTTCGCACAACGTCCCGTCATGTACGCGTCAGATGCTAGTAAAATAGCTTATGTGATTGCTCTGCTTCAGGGTAAAGCACGCGCCTGGGCTACGGCGCTCTGGGAACAGAACTCACGGTTGTTATCAGCATACACTGGGTTTGTGGGGGAGTTCAGAACAGTGTTTGATCACCCTAACAGAGGAGAGACCGCTTCAACCGTGCTGCTGTCAATGAGACAGGGACGCAAGAGCGCAGCCGCTTATGCAGTCAACTTCCGCATCGCGGCTGCGAGGTCCGGCTAGAATAACGTTGCGCTCCGCGCCGCCTTCATAAACGGACTGTCGTTGGTTCTGAAGGAGCAGCTGGTAGCTAAGGAGGAACCGCGGGATTTAGATGGGCTTATCGATCTCGTTATACGGTTAGACAATCGGTTGGAGGAACGCCGTCGGGAGCGGGGCGAAGGACGTGACCGGATACGCGCCGCCCCTCTCCCTTCCGGGTTCGAAAAGGGCCGCCCTCCCCACGCTCCACAGCCACAGCGCTCCGTGGGGTAACAGCTCCCCCTGCTGACGTTGTTAGGGAAACGCACAGGGCCAAAATGAGGAGGCTGATCCACGGGGAGTGTTTTCTCTGCAGCTCAAAGGAGCACATACAGAAAAACTGCCCCAAACGGCCAAAACGACAACACTCGCCCTTAGAGACTGGGCTAAGAGGGGGTCAAAACATTCAATTGAGACACACACAGATTGCCACACGACTCCCAGTCACAATCCTGAGCAGGGATTTAACCCTTCAAGCCCCAGCACTGGTGGACACGGGGTCAGAAGGGAATCTGCTAGACAGCAGATGGGCAAGGGAGGTAGGGCTCACCAACGCCCCCGCGACGTTCCAAGCCTTGGTTAACGACGTCTTGCGGGACTTCCTGCACCGATTCGTCTTCGTATATCTGGATGATATTCTCATCTTTTCTCCGGATCCTGAGACCCATGTCCAGCATGTACGTCAGGTCCTGCAGCGGTTATTAGAGAACCGACTGTTTGTGAAGGGCGAGAAGTGCGAGTTTCACCGCACGTCTTTGTCCTTCCTGGGGTTTATCATCTCCTCTAACTCCGTCGCCCCTGATCCGGCCAAGGTTGCGGCGGTGAGAGATTGGCCCCAACCAACAAGCCGTAGGAAGCTGCAACAGTTCCTCGGCTTCGCTAATTTCTATAGGAGGTTCATTAAGGGCTACAGTCAGGTAGTTAGCCCCCTGACAGCCCTGACCTCTCCAAAACTCCCCTTCACCTGGTCGGATCGGTGCGAAGCCGCGTTCAAGGAGTTGAAACGACGGTTCTCTACTGCACCAGTTTTGGTGCAGCCCGACCCTAGCCGCCAGTTCGTGGTTGAAGTGGACGCCTCTGACTCAGGGATAGGAGCCGTGCTGTCCCAGAGCGGAGAGACTGATAAGGTTCTTCACCCGTGTGCCTACTTTTCACGCAGGTTGACCCCGGCTGAACGGAACTATGACGTCGGCAATCGAGAATTCCTTGCGGTGAAAGAGGCTCTTGAGGAGTGGAGACACCTGTTGGAGGGAGCGTCTGTGCCGTTCACGGTTTTCACTGACCATCGGAACCTGGAGTATATCAGGACCGCCAAGCGGCTGAACCCCAGGCAAGCCCGCTGGTCACTGTTCTTCGGGCGTTTTGACTTCCGGATCAGCTATCGCCCCGGGACCAAGAACCAGAGGTCGGATGCCTTGTCCCAGGTACACGAAGAGGAGGTCAAAACTGCACTGTCGGATCCACCGGAGCCCATCCTGCCGGAGTCCACTATCGTGGCCACCCTCACCTGGGACGTGGAGAAGATCGTCCGGGAGGCCCTGGCACGGAGCCCGGACCCAGGTACAGGTCCGAAGAACTGTTTATACGTCCCACCAGAGGCCAGAGCTGCAGTCTTGGACTTCTGTCACGGTTCCAAGCTCTCCTGTCATCCAGGGGTGCGAAGGACCGTGGCAGTTGTCCGGCAGCGCTTCTGGTGGGCGTCTATGGAGGCCGACGTCCGGGAGTATATCCAGGCCTGCACCACCTGTGCCAGGGGCAAGGCTGACCACAGGAAGGCCCAAGGACTACTCCAACCGCTTCCTGTGCCTCATCGCCCCTGGTCCCACATCGGCCTGGATTTCGTCACGGGCCTCCCGCCGTCCCAGGGCAACACCACCATCTTCATGATAGTGGACCGATTCTCCAAGGCGGCCCACTTCGTGGCCCTCCCGAAGCTCCCAACAGCCCAGGAGACAGCAGACCTCGTGGTCCACCATGTTGTCCGTCTGCATGGGATACCCACCGACATCGTCTCAGATCGTGGTCCCCAGTTCTCCTCACACGTCTGGAGGAGCTTCTGCAGGGAACTGGGGGCCACCGTGAGCCTCTCGTCCGGGTACCATCCACAGACGAACGGACAGGCAGAGCGGGCCAACCAGGAACTGGAACAGACCCTCCGCTGCGTCACATCCGCGCACCCGACGGCCTGGAGTAACCATCTGGCCTGGATCGAGTATGCGCATAACAGCCAGGTGTCTTCCACCACCGGCCTCTCCCCATTTGAGGTGTGTTTGGGGTATCAGCCCCCGTTGTTCCCCGTGGTGGAGGGAGAGGTCGGTGTGCCCTCGGTCCAGGCCCACCTGCGGAAGTGCCGTCAGGTGTGGCGCTCCGCCCGTTCTGCCTTGTTGAAGGCCTGGACGAGGGCGAAGACCCATGCAGACCGCCGGCGATCCCCGGCCCCTGCTTACCAGCCCGGGCAGGAGGTGTGGCTGTCCACGAAGGACATCCCCCTCCAAGTGGACTCCCCCAAGTTGAAGGACCGGTACATTGGACCTTTCAAGATCCTCAAAATCCTCAGTCCTGCCGCAGTGAAGCTCCGACTCCCAGCTTCACTGCGGATCCACCCGGTTTTTCATGTGTCCAGACTCAAGCCTCACCACACCTCACCCCTCTGTGCTCCCGGTCCGGCGCCGCCTCCTGCCCGGATCATTGACGGGGAGCCGGCTTGGACAGTGCGCCGGCTCCTGGACGTCCATCGAATGGGCCGGGGGTTCCAGTATTTGGTGGACTGGGAAGGGTATGGACCCGAAGAACGCTCCTGGGTGAAGAGGAGCTTCATCCTGGACCCGGCCCTCCTGGCCGATTTCTACCGCAGACACCCAGACAAGCCTGGTCGGGCGCCAGGAGGTGCCCGTTGAGGGGGGGGGGTCCTGTTGTGTGGGCCGCCAGAAGAGGATGTACTGCTGGCCCACCACCAAAGGGCGCCCTGCCTGAAGTGCGGGCTTCAGGCACGAGAGGGCGCTGCCGCCACGAACACAGCCGGGAGTGACAGCTGTCACTCATTAATTCCTGACAGCTGTCACACATTCTTCATCATCGCACTCCATAAAGACCAGACGTCATCTCCACCTCATCACCGAGATATCATACTTCATTGGAGGTAATACTCTCAGCCTTTTTGTGAGATTTATAAATCTGTTATTGTGAGTGTTTGCAGGAGAACCGGTCGTTTTTGCGGAGGCTGTGCAAGACGGCGCTCCTTTTCATCTGAGACCGCTGCAACGTGTTGAGTGAGAGGTGGAGGTGGCATTCCCACTGCTGTTGTTACTGGGTGTACACACACCCACACTTGACTGTCTTTGTTCTTCACCAGCAGTACCAGATCCGACAGTCGGGGACGGTGATCACCTGGGAATTCGGGACTTGGCGGCTCCAGTATTCACCAGGTTCTGTGGGGGTGGAAATCGTGTGGTTCCGGCTCTTCTCAGGACAGACGTCTTCTATCCTCGAGCCTGCCCACATGTCACCTTTGTAATTTGACTGTAATTATATTCTGAGATTGTCTGTATGTTCGTTGTGCACGTTTCACAACATTAAATTGTTACCTTTTGGCTCATCTATTGACCGTTCATTTGCGCCCCCTGTTGTGGGTCCGTGTCACTACACTTTCACCACAATCCTGCCTGGACGAAAAACAAGAAACAAGAACAATCCAAGCAAAGACAAACTAAAGCTTGGACAATACCTACCTAATGTGGCTAAAACAGAGCCAAGAAAAACAAAAAACAAAATCTCTTCATCCTCTAACTATATCAGTACAACTGAGAGGTCACAAGAAACAAAGTGAAAAGAAAGAGTATATCAGGTCTCCTCATCTGGATTATGTCCTAACCATGATGCCAAAATGTCAACAACGATGTAAATAATAGCAGTAAACAACAAATCAGGCAAACTGAGATATATACATGTACAAATGCCTTTAATTTTGAGTTAGTCAAAAGCTATGTTAATGGCGTATAGTACCCAGTGTCCATTGTTCGTTTGTATAAGTAGACATTTTTGAGGCAGATGATGCCATTTACGTGATTGCAGGTAATTGATACTGTCCCTGGGTAGTCAGGAGTATCTTCACGTAGTAAGTAATTTCCTTCATTGTGGAGAGGGAGATCGACTTGCCGTTTGGATGGAGAATCTTAATCACAGCTGGTTACCTAAAAGCGTATTTGATCCTCGCTTCCTGAAGCCTTCTGCATGCTTCTGCAGCTTCTTGCCTTTGTTTTACAACCTCCACAGAGAAGTCCTGGTAAAAAGACAGTCCTCGACCATCCATCGTAAATCTGCCCTTGTTTCTTGCTGTGCGTAGAATCCTCTGTCTGTCTGTGTAGTCGTGCAGCCTCACCAGGACCGCCCGGGGCTTCTGTCTGCTGGTGGTGGGTCCCACTAATTCTGACGTTTACTTGTCGACTCTGGTTGTCATAGTTCCAAAGTTTTCCCATTGCTTTCTTCAGCGCTGACTTCATCAAGTCAAGCCGTTGTGCACTAGCCGCTGCGTTATCCTCCAAATAGGACACTCGTTGTTACACCGTCCTCAGTCTGTCCGCTATTTTATCTAGCTTTTCTGACATCTCAGTGACTGGTTTCAGCATGTTATCGAGTTTAGCATCCAGCATCTCCCCAATATTACGAGTCACCTGCCGAACCACTGCGTCATCGCCCATGGGACATGGTTCTTTTCTGGTCTGATTCTGGTTCTTCTTCGTTAGCTAGCGTTTGTTCTGTGTCGCCGTCTTGGTTAGCTAGCAATTCGTTAGCCACCGGCTTGTTGCCCTTTTTCTGATTTTCTCTTTTCTTAGGCATATTAAAAAAGTTCTCCAGTGACTTGTTCAGCGTCTGTGTAGTTCTAGCGGTAGTTTAAGCAAAGTTTTAGCAACAGGAAAACTGAGAAATAGTGTTTTAGTTAAATCCAGCGAGGAGCCCGACAACAGTGCATCTATCCTCCTCAGTGCATCACGTGACCTCCCCTGCTCATGTAATTTAATATGGTCTTCAGGAAGGATCAAAAATTCTCATACAAACTCCACACACTGGTTCTCCTCCATTCGTTCCTGAAATTAAAAAATGGAACAATAAAATGTCCCACTTCCGTGTGGTTGAGAGTATCAGAGCCACAGGGTGCGTGTTCCCGTCACAGAAGACAAAGGCATCCGTCAATGTCCTGATAAAAAAATGTAACAGATTAAAACAAACACACAATCAGCCCCCTGCCAAAAAATCCCAGGTATGCGTTCACTGGGGGAATTTAATTCACTACAAAGGTCCCGTCCAAATTCCTTGCAAAAGTAACTTCAAAATCTGAAAAGAGAAAAGAAATGTTTAATTGGAATAGTGACATCCACACAGCAACACTCACACATCAATTAAGACAAAATTTGGATATGTTGTGCTTTCAGTTATTTAAAATCTTTACATTTGGTTACAAAAAATTCTTGCAAGTAACTGATTAACATTAACATTGTCAAAAATAGCAAAAATGTAAGGCCAATTATTCACTTTAAAACAGAATATAAATTAATTGAATTCTATATATTTTCACATACTTACCAAACCAAAGGAGATAAACAATAGATCAAATCTAAAATCAAAATACCCATGCATAATCATGAAAAAAAAAAACAATCAAAAATAATCAAACGTTCAAAACTAAATAAAATGAAATAAGGACGGTGACCGATAGATGGCAGCACATCACAAAAGGTGTGGAATTTTGGGAGGGAGGGATTCCCCCCTTCTTTATCTTCCTGTTTACAGTCTGCATAGCAGGCTTGTAGATTAATAACAAAACTTAAAAGAACCATCGTTTAATCATTTTGGATGGAACAGAGTACTGTCACCCAGTCACAGCAGCTCACCACAAAACACCAAGTCGCGGCATCTCACAACCTCGAGCATGCAGTAAGGAAGGCTAAGATAGATTAGCTTAGCCCGCATGGCTCCATGCTAACTAACTTTTTAAAGTATTCTAAAATTTTAAAATTGAAAAACAAACTCGACGATCCAGTCTGCTAAATTTTTGTGACTTGATCGGTGTCAGTTTGTGGTTAAAATTATTCATGTTATATTCTAAAATCAGTTAGCATTTTAGCAGCTAACACAATTTGAATACGGCCCCACCAAAGCACGCGGCATCTCACGACCATAAATTATTAGTAGACAGAACAAACAACAGACCACGCCACCATTCAACCACCCCGTTTTCCCTCAAACATACACATTAAAAACAGAAGACAGAGACCGCGGTTCCTCACCAATAAATATTAAAACTAAACTTTTTAGTCAGAACACAACAAAAAAAAATTAAACATATAACATCACATTTACACAAACAGACAACATAATTGCATGCATTAAATAAACGTTAGTAAGCACTTCATGCAGTACAAGTAAAGTCCACAACGTCTCATTTCTTTTTTCTTTTCCAGTCACACACACTCACCATCCGTCAACCACACAGCAGAATCCACAGCATTCATTCACAATCGTTCGTGCGCACATCCACAGGCCACGCGCAATTTATAGAAAATAACAAAAGTCAAGGTTTGTTTACCAAGGGGAATCACCCCTTAATCACAGCAACACTGACGGCAAATATCCCGCAACACTGACGCCAAATATCCCGCAACACTGACGCCAAATATCCAGCAACACTGACGCCAAATATCCCACAACACTGACGCCAAATATCCAGCAACACTGACGCCAAATATCCCGCAACACTGACGCCAAATATCCCGCAACACTGACGCCAAATATCCCGCAACACTGACGCCAAATATCCCGCAACACTGACGCCAAATATCCAGCAACACTGACGCCAAATATCCCGCAACACTGACGCCAAATATCCAGCAACACTGACGGCAAATATCCAGCAACACTGACGGCAAATATCCAGCAACACTGACGGCAAATATCCCACAACACTGAGGCCAAATATCCCGCAACACTGACGCCAAATATCCAGCAACACTGACGCCAAATATCCCGCAACACTGACGCCAAATATCCCGCAACACTGACGCCAAATATCCAGCAACACTGACGCCAAATATCCCGCAACACTGACGCCAAATATCCAGCAACACTGACGCCAAATATCCCGCAACACTGACGCCAAATATCCAGCAACACTGACGCCAAATATCCAGCAACACTGACGCCAAATATCCAGCAAGACTGACGCCAAATATCCCGCAACACTGACGCCAAATATCCCGCAACACTGAGGCCAAATATCCAGCAACACTGACGCCAAATATCCAGCAACACTGACGCCAAATATCCTGCAACACTGACGCCAAATATCCAGCAACACTGACGCCAAATATCCTGCAACACTGACGCCAAATATCCCGCAACACTGACGCCAAATATCCCACAACACTGACGCCAAATATCCCGCAACACTGACGCCAAATATCCAGCAACACTGACGCCAAATATCCAGCAACACTGACGCCAAATATCCCGCAACACTGGCTTGAAGCAACACTTCGGTATTTTTTTCCCAACAAGACAAATAACTCCTTAATAAATTATCCACCTAACGCTAAGACCTCGGCCTTGTCACAACACCACGGCACTATTTGCCCAACTACTAAAATTACCGTAAATATGAGAAAAGAAGAAGAAGAATTTTTTTTTTTCACCGTGACCTTCAACAACTCGCCAGAAATTTCAGCCAGAAACCATCACTTTATTACAGCCAAGATCAATTTTACATTAGTCAATATTGCAGAAATTCGATTATAACAGGTTTCCTGCTCACCCGATCACCAAGGCACCTTTTGTGTTGGTTATAAAAAAAATCAGATTTTGAATCACACCGTCATCATTCCCCAGGAACAGATTTACACCCCAGGTCATGGCACCACTAATTTCTCCTGGCTCTGTATGTAATTTACTGCCCCTTACCAAGAACCAAACCATTGTATTCCTCATTTTGGATTTATTAAAGGTCACAATGAAAACTGGACCGGAACCCTCACAGACAGTGTCCATCTTGTTAAATGCCCAGAAAATGGGTCATACTGCACTTTTTATACAACATGGGCATTTACAGTGGGTGTGGTTTAGTCTCACATTTCTAATGTTACTGGCTCTCACAGCTAGGGGGAGCCCTCCCTATATCTAAAACTTAGACATAAGTGATGGAAGTGAAACTTAACTCTTATGTTTAAACGTTAAACCAGATCCCAGAGACTTCCAATCAAATAGCAAAGGCAAATACTTGATAACTAACATAAAATAAGGAGTTAGCACAGACATTATCTAACATGCCTTTGTACAAAAATGAATGAAAAAACATAGCTGGAAGGTATTTAGTAGGATCCCAAGCAGCAGGAAGTGTCAAGAAATTCAGTTCATTCACATTGGCATTGCACTAAATAGCCCTTTGTTTCTCTGGGTTTCCTCTCTTTTTTTAATTCAATTTTTGTTCATGTATCTTTTAAGGTGTTGGACAAAGTTTCCCGTGTGAACATTTAATTGAACTTACCTCTGATTGTCGTGGATGATTAGATAGATAGATAGATAGATAGATAGATAGATAGATAGATAGATAGATAGATAGATAGATAGATAGATAGATAGATAGATAGATAGATAGATAGATAGATAGATAGATAGATAGATAGATAGATAGATAGATAGATAGATAGATAGATAGATAGATAGATAGATAGATAGATAGATAGATAGATAGATAGATAGATAGATAGATAGATAGATAGATAGATAGATAGATAGATAGCGGAAGAGTCAGATGGCTTTCGGTGAGGATACTCTGGGCGTCACACAGATTAAGGAGCATTACAACCGGATTAAAGACAGCCCGAGCAGCCATCAACAGGCTGAAATGACAAAATCATTTCCAAAGTGAAGGCTGTGTTGATCCGGGACGTCGTCTGACTAGCAGACAAATTGCAGAAGAGGTGGACATCAGCACTTTTGCGGCACATTCCACTGTTACAGGAGATTTTGTAATTAAAGACGTGCGGAGGAATTCGCGCATCGGGACGGAGCCGAAATGGCGCACAACAAAAAGCACGTCCGTGTTGGAAACCATTCGGAAGATTCAGACGGTGTTCGGTGGCTTTTCAGTCAAGTGAGTATCCGAGAAATTGTGTAACAGCTGGGAATGTCACAACTTGTCCTGTGAGACTTCCAACACGGACTATACCTGTAACTATAGGTACTATACCTGTAACTATACCTGTGTAACTATACCTGTAACTATACCTGTGACTACTGACAATGCCAGGAATATAGTTAATGCTGTCACAGCTGCTGGGCTGGGACCACAAATTGGATGCTTTGCTCATACCATAAATTTAGCTGCTCAGAGGGGAATGGCAGTGCAGCAGGTCTCCCATCTTCTTGCAAAGATGAGAAAAATTGTCACCTTCTTTCACACACAGAAGTGCAACAGGAAACAGCGTCAGCGTGTTGAAGAAAAAACAGCAGGTGCTGCAGCTTAGTGAGAACAAACTCATCCAAGATGTTCCAACTAGGTGGAATTCCTCGCATGACATGATGGAAAGATACCTTGAGCAGCAGTCTGCAGTGTATTCTGCAATGAATGACAGCGCTGTGAAAAAAAAATATGAAGAACATTCCAAGTCTGTCTCATAATGAACATGAATTGGATGAAAATCTTGTCACAGTCGTGAAAACCCTGAAAACCGTGACCATCATGATGTGTGAAGCATCATCTCCAACAGCGTCCATGATCCCGCCACTTAAAATGAACATCCTGAACTCTATGGCACAGTCTGATAATGACAGCCCAGCAGTGAGAGATGTCAAAAAAGCCATCAGGAATGACTTGGAGCGGAGATACACAGATCCTGCACTTGAGGATTACCTGCACAAGTGCACTGCTTTGGAAGCTCGATTCAAATCCTTGCTACACTTGGATGATGCCACTCAACAGAGAGTTTATGAAGCACTCACCACAGAGATTGTGGTGTGTATTGAACAAGTAAGTATTCTTTTATTAATTGAATACAGTTTATTTTGCTAGTGTGTGAATTGTAAATGTTTATTTAAATTAAATAAAATGTATTATATTTAAAAATAGTCAACATTAACACATATATTTTGTTTTTTTTTTATATATTTCTTCAGGACCAAGCCACAGGCACAACAGGAGAAACCTCCACAGAGACTCAAGCAGTAGACTCTGTTGGGAAAGTGTAGGAACTCGGACCCACAACAGGGGGCGCAAATGAACGGACAATGGAGTAAGTCAAAATAACAACGCTTTACTGTTGTGAATGTGCACAACGAATACAACCAATTACAGAAATGGACAAAAGTCAATACACAAAGGTGTCGTGTGGGCAGGCTCGAAGATAGGAGACGCCTCTCCAAGGTAAGACCGGAACCACACGGCTTCCTCCGCCACAGGACACCGGGAATACTGGAGCCGCCAAGTCCCGAACTCCCAGGTGGCCACTGCCTCCGCGTGTCGGACCTGGTACTGCTGGCGAGGGAAAAAGAACAGTTAGATGGGGGCGCGTTTGCACCCAGAACTCCGAACGGCAGGAAAGGTACCTCCACCTCTCGTTGGAACAGTAAACCAATAACTAGCTCAGTCAAAACTGTGTACTCAGTAGGCTTTGATATGTTACCTCTCTGGTAGAAACGATATCTCGGCAATGAGGTGGAGATGCCGTCCTGCTGATATACCCCACTGATGATTGCCGTCAGCTGTCTCAGGTGATGGGTGACAGCTGTCACCGAGGCTGCTCCCGTGAGGCGGCGGCGCCCTCTGGTGCCTGGAGCCCGCACTCCAGGCAGGGCGCCCTCTGGTGATGGTGGGCCAGCAGTACCTCCTCTTCAGCGGCCCACACAACAGACTCATCAGATTGTTCATCGGCATCTCCACCAGAGAAGAAGTTGGCCATGAAGGAGTTGTTCGGAGAACGGTTCATGGCCCAGAAGCCAAGGACCAGGTCTGCAGTTCAAGTGGCAGAGGAGGAGGTGAACTTGTACAGGTTAGCGGAGTGCATTTCTGCAGATGGTAATCCTCTGATATGGCGGAAGAAACATCACACCTCATACCCTCACCTTGCCAAGCTGGCACAGCGTTACCTAGGTGTACCTGCTACCTCTGTCCCGAGTGAAAGGGTTTTTTCCACAGCAGGTGACATTGTCACAGCAAGCACATCTGTACTGTCACCAGAAAATGTGGACATCCTTATTTTTCTGAAGAAAAACATGAACATTTAAGTCAAACTGATTTTTTTGTTTGTTTGTTTGTTTGTTTGTTTGTTTGTTTGTTTGTTTGTTTCAAGGAGTCTTTCATTTAGGTTTCTTTTGTTTTAGATGCAGCTAAGTACTAGTGGCACTCCAGAAGATGGGTGTGAAATATTTTATTTTACAAAGACAATTTAAAATGCTGCTAAGAAAATACCCCAAAAGATGGGTATGGTATAAGTTTTATTTTAGTATATTTATTTAAAATATTTATTTTTGCTCAGAATGCACTACATCTAACATATACATTTATATTTTTTTATTATTATTTTTTATGTTGTGCTGTTTTTGTGCTAAATATATACAGCAGAAAATGTGTCAGGGATAGCTGCATGAGATACATTTATTTTTTCGTTTGATATTTTTTATATTCTTACTGAATTGTAACCATAGAACAGTTGTTATAAAATTGTTTAATTTTGTTAAGTTTACGTCAGGGAATGCCAAGAATAGAAACTATATTGTCAGGGACTCCAAAATATATGATACTGTATTTGGTTGGCACTTTGTTTTATGCACTACATAAGTTGTTTTTTTTTAATCTTCAAATTTGTTCATTTTATTATTTTTACAAGGTTCTTACTTCGAAGCATACACAGTGGAATATGAGGAAGGTAAAGCTACACCAGGTATATTTAAAGTATTTGTAAACTGTGCTTTTGAGTTGAAATATTTTTTTTATTTCAATAAGTTACAAGTTTAAAAAGGCATGTATCAGCATGTTTTTTATATCGAAACAGTTTTGAACCATGACACTTAAGTATCGAACCGAACCAAACCATGAATTTTGTGAATCGTTGCACCCCTAATATATATACAGTTGTGTTCAGAATAATAGTAGTGCTATGTGACTAAAAAGATTAATCCAGGTTTTGAGTATATTTCTTATTGTTACATGGGAAACAAGGTACCAGTAGATTCAGTAGATTCTCACAAATCCAACAAGACCAAGCATTCATGATATGCACACTCTTAAGACTATGAAATTGGGCTATTAGTAAAAAAAAGTAGAAAAGGGTGTGTTCACAATAATAGTAGCATCTGCTGTTGACGCTACAAACTCAAAACTATTATGTTCAAACTGCTTTTTTAGCAATCCTGTGAATCACTAAACTAGTATTTAGTTGTATAACCACAGTTTTTCATGATTTCTTCACATCTGCGAGTCATGGAGTCAACCAACTTGTGGCACCTTTCAGCTGTTATTCCACTCCAAGATTCTTTAACAACATTCCACTATTCATTCACATTTCTTGGTTTTGCTTCTGAAACAGCTTTTTTGATGTCACCCCACAAGTTCTCAATTGGATTTAGGTCCGGGGATTGGGCAGGCCACTCCAAAACATTAATTTTTGTTGTGGCTGGGGTGCCTGGCGTGCCTGGCTGGCTTTTGTTTGTCTTCTGTTTGTCTGTCAGGACTCACAGCTGTGGTGCATCTTTATGGATTGGGGCATGGTTGCATTTAAGTCTGGAGTACACAGTGTGTATTTGCCAGAGACTCGACCTTGTGACCAGACGGGTGAGATCGACGTCTAGAGAACCATCTCATCATCATGGATGCAGAGACCGTACCAGGTTTGATGCCATGGTCTGTGAAAGAGGAGGGGGTGAGGTCTCACGCTCGTCAGCACACTTCCTGAGGTACTTTAGGTTTTGTGACTAACATGAGTACAGTCAGTAGATGTGGTGTCCCTCACACCTTATTATATTGAGCTGTTATGTTAGTCGTTTAATCAGCTTCCACTGCAGTGGAGAATTGAACTGGGTGTTCCATGCCTGCAGGGTGGGAAGCTGATTGGTGATTAAGCCAGGAAGTGTTTGCTGTTTATGTACAACTTTGAGTGGTCTCTCTGTGTGTGGAGTGTGGACTCACATGATGGTTTCTTCTTTCACAGACTCGGTTGGTCGCGGCCACCTGGGGGGTGTCGGCGGGGTCCTTGGGTCCGAACTGTTCTGGCTCCGGACCGTTTGTGCTATTGGGAGCGCACCGTTGTTCCACCTCGCCAGACCGCGCACTTATTTGTTATTAAGCACTCACTGTTATGTCATTAAATTCTGTTATCCTTTGAACCGTGCTCTGTTTCCTTTATGCTGGGTCTTACTTCAAACGCTGGTCGGTACTCCGACTGCGTCCGGCACATAACAAATTTTGTTGGTTTGGAACCAAGATTTTGCTGGTTTACTAGTGTGCTTGGGGTCATTGTCTTGTTGAAACACCCATTTCAAGGGCATGTCCTCTTCAGCATAAGGCAACATGACCTCTTCAAGTATTTTGACATATCCAAACTGATCCATGATACCTGGTATGCGATATATAGGCCCAACACCATAGTAGGAGAAACATGCCCATATCATGATGCTTGCACCACCATGCTTCACTGTCTTCACTGTGAACTGTGGCTTGAATTCAGAGTTTGGGGGTCGTCTCACAAACTGTCTGCGGCCCTTGGACCCAAAAAGAACTATTTTACTTTCATCAGTCCACAAAATATTCCTCCATTTCTCTTTAGGCCAGTTGACGTGTTCTTTGGCAAATTGTAACCTCTTCTGCACGTCTTTTATTTAACAGAGGGACTTTGCGGGGGATTCTTGCAAATAAATTAGCTTCACACAGGCGTCTTCTAACTGTCACAGCACTTACAGGTAACTCCAGACTGTCTTTGATCATCCTGGAGCTGATCAATGGGTGAGCCTTTGCCATTCTGGTTATTCTTCTATCCATTTTGATGGTTGTTTTCCGTTTTCTTCCACGCGTCTCTGGTTTTTTTGTCCATTTTAAAGCATTGAAGATCATTGTAGATGAACAGCCTATAATTTTTTGCGCCTGCATATAAGTTTTCCCCTCCAATCAACTTTTTAATCAAACTACACTGTTCTTCTGAACAATGTCTTGAACGTCCCATTTTCCTCAGACTTTCAAAGAGAAAAGCATGTTCAACAGGTGCTGGCTTCATCCTTAAATAGGGGACACCTGATTCATACCTGTTTGTTCCACAAAATTGACAAACTCACTGACTGAATGCCACACTACTATTATTGTGAACACCCCCTTTTCTACTTTTTTTTACTAATAGCCCAATTTCATAGCCTTAAGAGTGTGCATATCATGAATGCTTGGTCTTGTTGGATTTGTGAGAATCTACTGAATCTACTGGTACCTTGTTTCCCATGTAACAATAAGAAATATACTCAAAACCTGGATTAATCTTTTTAGTCACATAGAACTACTATTATTCTGAACACTACTGTATATACATACACACACACACACACACACGCAAAATCAGTAACATAACTGTCCATACTTTAACTAACAGCTATATAGTCCTTCAAACATGAATTGTATTTTCAGAGAATTCAGACAATTTTCACAGAAAACATCAGTTCTTTATATTGGCATTTAAACTGATTGACATTTGGACATCGCTTGAGTTCCTTTGACAGATTATTCCATGCTTTAGGTCCACAAGTAGAAACACAGAAACCTATCCTGGTCGTCCGAGCGGCAGCAATTTTACAAGTAATACAAGCCCCTTAAATTATATTTTCCCTCTCTCTTTGAAACATTCTTGAATTCTGAGGGTCAGTTGCTTATTTTTCACTTTATACATTAATTGCAGAGTCTTAAACATAATCATATCATGTAGTTTTAATATTTTAGATTTAATAAACAATGAATTGGTGTGGTCTCGATAACCTGCATTATAAATGGTTCTTAATGCTCTTTTTTGAAGAATGAATAATGGTTGCAATGTAGTTTTATAATTGTTGCCCCAAACTTCAGCACAGTAAGTCAGGTAGGGAGCAACCAGTGAACAATACAGAGTATGAAGTGCTCTGCAATCAAGAACATGCCTTACCTTATTTAGTACTGCAATACTTTTTGACACTTTCCTTTGAATATGTTGAATATGAGCTTTCCAATTTATTCTTTCATCAGTAATAACAGTTAAGAACTTATTTTCTTTGACACGCTCTATGATTACCCCTTGTATATTTAACTGAATCTGTATGTCTTTATTGTAATTCCCAAATAACATTATTTTAGTTTTAGACAAATTTAGTGATAATTTATTCATATCAAATCATCTCTTTAACTTCATCATTCCAGTATGTAAATCAGACAATGATTTCTGCAGATTTTCACCTGAAGAAAACAGGGTTGTATCGTCTGCAAACAGAACTGCTTTAAACAGATCCCAAACTTTACATATATCATTAATGTACAGAAAAAATCATTTTGGTCCCAAAACAGAACCCTGAGGAAGCCCACAAACAATGTCCAGATATGAGTTTAACAAACTGTTTCCAGTTTTGTAAGTAATTTTGAATCCAGTTCAAAGTCACTCCTCTGATGTCGTACACTTCCATTTTTTTAAATATGTTGTGATCTATTGTGTCAAAAGCCTTTCTCAAGTCAATAAATAAACTTCTTACTATTTCCCTTTGCTCCACATGACTACTGATCTCTTCTACTAAATTGAGCAGAGCCAGTGCAGTGGACCTACCTGCTCTAAAACGATATTGGCTTTCATCAAGTTATGTCGTTCTATAAATTTATTCAGTCTGCTGTTGTAAAGCTTTTCCAGTATCTTTGAAAATTGTGACAGTAGAGCATGGGTTAAAGTTCTCCGTCACCACGACGGATTTCCGTCATTTGGTAAATTTAACCACACATACGTGTGCGCACATGGTGTCATGCGTGTTTTGGGGCTGAAATATGATAGTCTCACTGTCAAAGCAACATCCCATTCTGCGCTAATCAAAGCAGCAATGTCAGCGTGTATGGCGCCGCACCGCAGAGGAAGGGACTGTGTGAATTTTCCTTCCTCTCTGCTCTGTTTACTGCTTGCCATGAGCCACGTCTTCGTGTCTTCGTGAGAACATTGGCAGACACTCCCCAAGTAGAGTGAAGCGTGGATTTGCTTTGAACCAATGAAGCATTGATCCGACTCTGCATCGATGGTTTGTTGTATTATTTCACTTTATCTTAATATTCCCCGCTAAAACCCTAAAGAGCATATGTCTGTGAGTAATATTTACCTTTTTTTATATTACACCGACCTGTTATGGTCTTCTGAAACAGTTGATAGTATTTTATAACTTAAAAACTGGACTGATGCTAACGCATTAGCATGTCTATGTCATTTTCAATGTTAAAGTTAACATTAAGCTGTTCACATCTCAGCACAGTTTGTGTGCATTTGTTTTCTGTATAATAATTAATTAATGGCTTAACATTTGTTGTCGTAAAAGAGTCAAATGTATTACAAATTGTAATTTTTATTTCTTTATTTTTATTTAAAGTTTAATGGCAATTTGTTTCGGTCAAACCACATCTAAGCTGTGTTTTACACAAGAAAAAAATAAAATGCAGTAAACTGCACATTTATGTCTTTTTCATGAAAATAACTTATTAAAGATCACATATTACACTTTAGTCAGGCCTTTAAAATACTTTTGTGGACTCTTGCTGTAATATGTTGTCAGTGGTTCAGATAGTTGCTGTAGGCATCTAAAAATGCTCATAATCGGGTGAAACCTGATGGAAATCTCTCTGTGGTGTGTCGGTGATGTATGTATGTGTAAAATAAAACAAAACACTACTCCAGGTATGTTTCTGACCAGAATAGAACATAACTTTGTTACAAGGTCAAATGTTGATGTTGCGTGACAAAGGCCTTTTAATAATAACTCACTTAAAGAAATAATGGCAAAACTCACATGTAAGTAAAAAAAAAAAAAAAAACATTAATCGAAAAAATAATCAACCAATTAATCGATTACTAAAATAATCGTTAGTTGCAGCCCTAGTTTGTTTTACGAGTGAGAGCATTTTACAGATTAAATGTGAATAAATCAGTTTTGAGTTTCTCAGTGTGCATGCGTTTTCAAAACTGGTGACAGTGTTACTTTGTGCACAACAGAACAACGTTGTCAGTTGCTTTAGGTGCTAATTTTTTATTTTATTGACTGTACAGCCAGAAACACAGCACCCATTTGGTGCATTTACCGGATTGGAACAGATCAAAATACTACAGAAGACAAAGAATTTATACTTGACAGTTTGAAGTGAGTTTTCTTTGTTTCAGAGGACTAAACAAAGAACCAGTTAAAATTCACCAGAATATACAAAATTTGACTTGGTCTTTTAAAATATTTTGGAGGAGATCCCCCAGACCCCCCAGAATCAATACTGTGTTTTTACTTCACAGATTGAAGTGAGTTTTCTTTGTTTCAGAGGGCATAACAGTGGTAGGAGACATCTTTAAAACTACTCAAGTCCTGTGTGAAAGCTAAGACAAAAACCAGTCCAGAGCAGACCCAGAAATGCCCACCTAAGTCCTTAGTCTCTCAACTAAGACTCCATGATCCACCGTGTCAAAAGCTGCAGAGAGATCCAAAAGGACAAGCACAGAATATTCACCTGCATCTCTGCACATTAAAATATCATTTGAAACTCTGAGAAGGGCAGTTTCTGTAGAGTGCAAGTGACGGAACCCAGACTGGAGTTTATCAAGAATATTATGTTCAGCTAAAACCTCATTAAGCTGTTTGGCCACTTTCTCTAAGACTTTGGAAATAAAAGGCAACTTTGAAATTGGTCTAAAATTTGGAAGGAGTGAAGGATCAGCATTAGGCTTTTTTAAAAGAGGATGAATAACTGCCTGTTTAAAATACTGAGGGACATAGCCGGAAAGCAGTGATCTGTTTATTATCAATAAGACAACCGGGCCAATAGAATGGAAGACCTTTTTAAAAAAGGAGGTGGGGACGATATCAAGTGGGCAGGAGGAAGGTTTCAATCTGTCCAGTGAGCTCTTTCAGTGATATAGGTTTAAAACTATCCAGAACTGATGGCCGGGTAAGATAGAGGACAGGAAAACAAAGAGAGGGATTAATATTTGCCCTGATATCACGAATTTTACTGATAAAAAAGGACAAAAAATTGTCACAGTCTTCATTTGACTGAATGATAGCAGCAGGAGATGCAGGTGTAACAATGTCTCTGATTGTGTCAAACAAAATTTTTGGATTCCGTCGGCTGCTAGAAATTAAAGTGGAAAAATAAGCAGCCCTCACATCTTTCACCATATTATTAAAAGAGATTAAAAGCTCCTTTAAATGAAGGAGGTGGACCTGGAGCTTTGTAGATTTTCACAACCGCTCCACTTTCCCACATGATCTCTTAACACTACGAATACTGTCATTCATCCAGGGGGAGGAGTTATTCAGAGGGGCGTGTCTGGTTTTAAAAGGAGCCACTCTGTCCAAAATTGAGACACAATGATGATTAAAAGAGATTAAAAGTGACTTGGAAATGTTCATGTTTCCATCCCCTGACTTGTCTGAAGAAAACTGGCAATAAAACTGATTATTATTTACAGGTTTTATCAAGTTTTACAGATTTGCTTTCAGTTTGAGTTTGAGGAAGATAATTTTAGACATTTTTATTCTTTATTTTATTTTTTTGTATTTCTTGTATTTAAAATGACAAAAACAAAATAAAATGTGTGAAATTCCAAGTGTTCCAATACTTTTGGAGGGCACAGTATCCTAACCTTATGATGTGTGTAAAATGAGTGTGATATTATTACTGTTTTGTTTAAGAAGGTTTAATTTTCACTGTTGCTGCACTTTGTGTCAAATCATAGTCATATCATATATCATACTGATATGAAAATTCAGTAAGGTATATCTTCTACAGGGCTGGATCCAGAGTGAAAATCTGACAGATAAAAATCGTACACGTCTTGTTATTCAATAATCTTCATTCTTTTATTCGTGTGCAACATATACTGTCAACACTTCTTTTAATATATTTATTATACTTCATGGACCATAGTGAACACTTCTTATTTGTATAAATATGATGTCCTAAAAAAACACTATAACAAAAACTTACTGTAAACAGGATCAAATTTATTGCCAAAATTGTTCAGTTCCTGAATCTATATATGATTTTTTTTTTTCAGTTGATAAAATCAATAAAAAATATGGCTGCATATATTCTTAATAATAAATTGAGATACAGACAGTTCACAGAAGACATTTTCCATTGATACCAATCAAAATTAGAAACAGTCCAGCAGGTAACAATATTCATCATGTCCAGGACTAAATATACTAAAACAAATACATCACAGTTGTGATATTTGTACAATTGTGATGTATTTGTTTTAGTATATTTAGATTTTGTTGTGATTTGGCACTTTATAAGCCGATTAAATTGAATTGAACATTTTATTGAGTCTTAAAGTAAATAAATATGAATTTGGTCACTGGATCCTTAAACTTTGGACATAATAAACTCTACATGGTGAATCCTTGATCTCTGGACATAAATAGGAATAAAAAAAATCTGTAGTTTTTGTCAAAAGCATTTCTTTTCAGACATTATTGGCATAAATGTCTTTCCGTATATCTGAGCTGAGCTCTTACAGCTGCTGTGCTTCACATCAGGATGTAATTTGTAAATGCAGCACGTTTCATTTTGGGAGGAAAAAACGTTTTAGTCAATTGTAGTTTCTTGTCTGTATTACAACGTCTGGAAAGAGGTGTCATTTTATTTAAAGCGGCAATTCATTTTGAAGTTATTAATTCCAACCAGACTCTGTCTCAGCAGAGAGCCGCACAGTGTTTGGAGCTGTGTCAACGGAACGGAGGACGATTCTCGTTTCTTGACTGCAACAAGACAAGAGTCCCAGTTAGTGACTTTAATCCACAGAAAAGTGACTCATGATATTTTAATGGCTTTGAGAGGGGTTAAGAAGTGGACTTGCTGCTTCTGAAGAGCAGCAAATCAAAGAGCCACGAGTCATTGAATCGAAGCATTGCTTCAATGGTTCACAGCTTCAAAGTGGAGTCGTGCTGCAGAAACAGTTGATTACAGAGCCGCTGCAGACCAAATCCTGAATATCCGACTTTATTTGTACGTCCGTATGACTCTGAAACTCAGAAAAATCCGTATAATTTACAGACTATAGGTTGACATGAAATGCTCCCCTGAAGCATTTACTCAGAATAAAGTCTGAAGGACCTAAATGACATGGTGAGATGCTGACGAGCTTCACTCGTTCATGTCCGCGACATATACATATTATGACTTATGTATTTCTAACAACAATCGAATCACGAGCGCATCTTCACCGTTTTGTTTTTTCCATGAAGCCACATCATCCCAGGATGACAACATTTCTGCTGCAGAACTTTGTAAAGTTCATCAGGCTGTCGAGCATCAGCAGTCATACAGGAGTGTCGACTGTGGAATTAAAGCTCGCTGAGGGATCTACAATGACTCTTCAACAGCTAAAGCCTGTGGAAAAACAAAGGCTAAGGCTTTGTGTGAAAATGTCTTGGTGCCCTCCTCCATCCAGAGACGTGGACCACATCAAAGAAAATAAACTGCATGATTCACTGGCCACTGATGCACCAAACAAAGGGACGATCAAGTGTTTGTTCCTATAGTACGGAGATATTTTCACTTTGAGGAGGGCGTGCAGCACTGCTGGATTTGTACAGAGACCCCAACGAGACATCAGAAGCTATAACCAGTCAGCTGCTGACAAAACTCCAGATGTCTGGCCTGGATGTGCAAAAAAAGTCATCATATGCAGCAGACAACACCAGCGTTAACTACCGAAAACGGTGTTTATCAGAAAGTCAAAGAAGCTCAAAATGATGCGCTTGCTGCAAACTCTTGAGGGCCACAAGATACACAGCTGGCAGCTTGGATTTGGACATTGAAAACGTTGTGTTAAAGGTGTAGAGCAATCTCAGCATGTCAGCCAGCAGAACGACACAGCTGAGGGAATTCTGTGAGCTTGTGAGGTGGATGAGTCATCACCAGGTGGTTCTCTGCTGCCATCTATTGACCAAATGCTGAAGTACTGGAGGCCTCTGAGCAGCTGTTTTCAGAGCCTTGGTGAAGAATGGCCCAAGATTTTGTGGAAGTGTTGTGCAGAGGATGGCACTGAAGTATCTGAGATGTTCTTCCTCAGTCACATTCTGAAGGTGATCTCAGGCTGCATTGAAGGACTTGAGGTCAAATCATTCAGCGTAACCTCTGTGGTTAAAGTCACGACTGAACTGAAAGGAAACTTGATCAGAGGCTGAAGAACAGTTTTGTTTTTTGGCTTTGCTGTGAACAACAAACTTAAACAGTTAAGTCCTGATTTGGCAAAGAAACGTGAGGCTGATTTTATTCTGTTCTGTGAAAGAGCAAAGAAATATGTGGGTGATAGTTATGACTTCTCTGAGAAGAGCAAAGTGTCAAAGGTCAGCCTCACAAGTGTCTTCTGAAGAGCACAGTGATGCAGTCCAGGCCTGCAGACTGAACATGTTGATATGGATGGACTCTGTGAGGAACACGGCGTGGTGGAAGATATTCTCAGCTCTTCAGAAATGGAAGGTTGTCACAGTGAGGAGAGATATCTGAAGCTGTTTTCCAAAGCAGACGTCCCACATGTTAACCTGAGGAAGGTCTGCGTCTACATCTTCTCCATCCCATGCAGTGACACACATACAGAACATGTCTTCTCAACAATGACCTCAGCACGGAGAAATGAGACAAATCGTCTGCATGTGGACAGTGTTGAGGCAGAGCTGCAAGATTTGTGTCAACTTCACGTCTAAGTGCACAGACATGGACCAAAAACTCTTGGAAGCAGCCAGGAAAGACCTCAAGTATCCAAAACAGACATTTACCCCTTTGTTCAGTACACCAGAGTCAGCTCATGTTACAGTTTTAATGTTATTTTTGAGTTTTTACCTGGATTTTGTTGTCTTCGTTATGGAAATGGACACCCTGACAGTTCATCTGAGCAGCAAAACAGGTTCCAAATAAAATATGCAGCAAAGATTGTGATCTGTGATTTAAATCAGGGAATAAAAGATTGTCATCAAAGATTGACAGGACAGTATTGATTATTTGACTGAAAAATGTCTTCTTTCAGCTGTTCCCGTTAGGGGTCGCCACAGCAGATCAATAGTTTCCATCTCACCCTGTCCTCTGTATCTTCCTCTGTCACACCAACCACCTGCATGTCCTCTCTCAGCACATCCATGAACCTCCTCTTTGTCCTCCCTCTTCTCCTCCTGCCTGGTGGTTCCATCCTCAGCATCCTTCTCCCTATATACCCTGGGTCCTCCCTCTGCACATGTCCAAACCATCTCAATCTCACCTCTCTGACTTTGTCTCCAAACCGTCCCACCTGAGTTGTCCCTCTGATATGTCCATTCCTAATCCTGTCCATCCTCATCACAAGATCTTCAGCTCTGCCTCCTGTCTTTTTGTTAGTGCCACTGTCTCTAAACCATACAACATAGCTGGTCTCACTACTGTTTTGTAAACTTTCCCCTTCACTCTTGCTGATATTCCTCGGTCACAAATCACTCCTGCCACCTTTCTCCACCCACTCCACCCTGCCTGCACTCTCTTCTTCACCTCTCTGCCACACTCTCCATTACTTTGAACAGTTGACCCCAAATATTTAAACTCATCTACTTTCACCACTTCTACTCCTTGTAACTGCACTATTCCACTGGGCTCCCTCTCATTCACACACATGGACTCAGTCTTGCTTCTACTGACTTTCATTCCCCTTCTCTCCAAAGCATATCTCCACTTCTCCAGGCTAGACTCAACTTGCTCTCTACTCTCACTACAGATTACAATGTCATCTGCAAACATCATAGTCCATGGGGACTCATGTCTGATCTCATCTGTCAACCTGTCCATCACCACTGCAAACAAGAAAGGACTCAGGGCTGATCCTTGGTGTAATCCCACCTCCACCTTGAATGAGTCTGTCATTCCGACTGTGCATCTCACCGCTGTCACACTATTCTTGTACATGTCCTGCACTACCCTAACATACTTCTCTGCCACTCCAGACTTCCTCATACAATACCACAACTCTTCTCTTGGCACCCTATCATAAGCTTTCTCTAAATCCACAAACACACAACCCTGGTCTTCTCTGTATGTTTCCATCAGTCCTCTCAGAGCAAACATTGCACCTGTTGCATCGATTTCTATTTAATCCACTAGATGGCGGATGCAGCCTGCGAGCCGCCATCTTGCTTAGCGTTATTACGTGTCATCAGACATTAGATTAAATATGAACCTGAAAATGCTGTTTTGTGCCGTATTTGGGTGCAACAACAAGCTGACAAAGGTTTGTGTTGTGAGCTTTCATAAGTGTGTATTATATCTAATATTCATGATGTGGGGAAATGACTAAAATTGCTGAATAAAGGTTAGAAAATGATTTTTTTGTGTGTGTGTGTGTCGATCTGTATTCTGTAAAGTCGTGACTTCAGTTTTACTGCCTGAATGTTTTGTGGTGATAAATATCTCACCGTTCGTTCAGTGATTCAGTTAGAAGTCTCACTTTCATACGTCTTAATTTATCCCTTTTTAATCAGCCTCTGGTTTTTTCTTCACATCAGCTTTTCCATCCTGAGATTTTCTGTCAGATTAAATTCATAGAATGGAAATGTTTTTTCTCTCAGTTTGGTGGGTCACATGATAGTCGCTTTGATATTGTATATTCCACTAATATAAGAATATACATGAATGAGATTCATTTCTCTCTGATATACTGAATATTCCAATGAAGTGTTTTCAGATTTCTTTCAACTTGATCCAGAAATTATCGAATAATCTGACTTTCACTGGCTGGTTCATTTTATTTATTTTATTTGATATTTTGGTGGAGAAGCGCTCTGTAAAAGCAGCGCTGCAGTGTGGTGGTTAATGTTAATGTGGTTAATATTAATATCTTTAATATGATGTGACCGTGTGAAGCTCTTAATTAAGGATCAGACTAGTATCTGGTGTCGTGGCAGACAAACGGAGTGTTTGACAAACTGATGGTGTTATTTTCTATCTTGATAGAGATAATGACTTCAGTGGTCAGGATAGCATAAAAAAAACTCAGAACTCCAGGTGAACACTTCACAACATCTGGACTGAGACCAACAAGTTCATTCAGTCTATGATATCAACAATCTGATCCGTTTCTGTGTTTGTTCGGATGAATCTCATTTTGACCACAGTTATCAGGGTCACTATTGTACTGAAACACCAGTCCAGATCCATGTGATCCAAATCTACTACTCCTCCTCATCTGCTGTGTGGATGCTGATGGAATCCTGGATTCAGCTGCACAAACAGAAACTCATCTGATCAAACAGGAATCTCTTTGTCTGAAAAAATGTGTGAAAAAATCTTTATTGAGACGTTTTTGCTCCACTTAATCTCCCTGCAGGTCCTGAACCAACACCTCATCCAGCTGAATGATCAGCTGGAACAAGTGAAGGCGGACCTGGACACGAAGATGAAGATGGTCCAGAAACACGCCGACTTGCAGCTGCAGCAAACTGAAAAACAGAACACCGGCACCGAGTGGCGGCTGAAGGACCAAATCCAGGTGTGTCCAACTACTACACACAACAAGAAAATCCCAGTGCAGATTCATCCTAAATCCCACCCGTCCTGGCACCGAGATGTCCTGGGTTCAGTTCACCCCCACACCAGAATAGGCCAACCTGGACAAATTCTGGTGCCAGTCCAATCCAGCAGAGACTGCACGGTCTCCATCAAACCCGACTACTGTCACTGTGGGACTTTAAAGCTTCGTTCTTTCTCCTTTGTCTTTCAGCAGGTGCAGGAGAAGCTGCAACTCGAAGTCAGAGTGCACGAGGAGTCAAAAAACTGGTTGCATCATCAGCACAAGGTCAGAACGTGAGAACTTTCTGTTGTTGTTTATTTGGATTGTTTTGTTGATTTGTGTTTTATTGTTGATGATCAGGAGTTACAGCAGCAGTTTGAGTGGTGGCAGCTGCACTTCGACCAGATATCACAAGAAAAACAGCAGCAGGTGGACGAGCGGCAACGAGAGCTAACACAAAATTCAGACAGACTGACGCAACTCAAGAGAAAGGTGAATAGTTTGCAGCATGCAAAACGATATCTGGCCCTTCGCAACATCCAAGATGGCAACTGGCACCTCGTGGGTCACAAAACAACAACTGGCGCTTCGCGACACGCAAGATGGCAACTGGCACCTCGTGGCAAGCAAAACGACAACTGGCGCGTCACGACATGCAAGATAGCTGCCACCTCGTGGCAAGCAAAATGACAACTGCCACGTCGAGGCACGTAAAATGACAACCGGCACGTTGTGACATGCAAGATGACAACTGGCACCTTGTGGCACACAAAACAACAACTGGCACCTCGTGGCACACAAAACGGCAACTGGCGGCACACAAAACAGCAACTGGCAGCACGCAAAACAGCAACTGGAGGCACCCAAAACAGCAACTGGTGCCTAGCAGCATGCAAAATGACACAGTTAACAGCTCCCAGGGCACAAAACCGCACAACTCCTGGCTCCTGGCACATGAGGTGGCACAGCTAATGGCTGTGGGCTGAAGGTCTAAGGTGCATCATGGGGCGGCAACCCTCAAATACCGTGGTGGACACCGGTGGTCAGGGAAGCCGTCCGACTGAAGAAGGAGTCCTTCCGGGATATGTTATCTCAAAGGACTCCAGAGGCAGTTGCAAGGCGCCGACAGGCCAGAAGGGCAGCAGCCTCTTCTGTGGGGGAGGGCAAAGCAGCGGGTGTGGGAGGAGTTGTGAGCAACCGTGCTGACTGAAAGTCGCCAAAAGCACCAGTTCGCCAGAAGCACCTTGGTGCCACTTTCAGTCGGCACCAAGGTGCTTCTGGCAAACTGTGAGGCACCTCAGGACGGGAAAAAGGGGGAACCACCCAAGCTGTCTACAGTAAGCATGGGACTCTACTAACCTCTACTGAGGATGTAATCCACTGCTGGAATGAACACTTTGAGGAACTCCTGCATCAGACCGGAGCGCTCTCTATAGTGGGGGCAGAGCTGGAAGCTCATGGAGGCTTATAGGTGAAGTCAATGAGGTAGTCAGACAGCTCCACAGTGGCAAGGCCCCGGGGGTTGATGAGATCCGTCCAGAAATGCTGAAGGCTCTGGATGTGGAGGGACTGTCTTGGATGAGACATCTCTTTAACATTGCGTTGAGCTCTGGGACAGTGCAAACTGGGGTGGTGGCCCCCATATTTAAAAAGGGGGACCAGAGAGTGTGTAACAATTACAGGGGCATCACCCTACTCAGCCTCCCTGGTAAAGTCTACTCCACGGTGCTGGAAAGGAGGGTTCGGCCGATAGTCGAACCTCTGATTGAAGAGGAACAATGCAGGTTCCGTCCTGGTCATGGAACAACTGACCAGCTCTTCACTCTCACAAGGGTCCTGGAGGGAGCTGGGGAGTATGCCCATCCAGTCTACATGTGTTTTGTGGACTTGGAGAAGGTGTATGATCTGGTACCCCAGGAGATACTGTGGGAGGTGCTGCGGGAGTATGGAATGAGGGGTTTTCTTCTCAGGACCATCCAGTCTCTGTACTCACAAAGCGAAAGCTGTGTTCGGGTGCTCAGCAGTAAGCTGGACTCATTTCCGGTGGGGGTTGGCCTCCACCAGGGATGTGCCTTGTCACCAGTCCTGTTTGTGATATTCATGGACAGGATATCGAGGCGTAGTCGGGGGGAGGAGGGTTTCCAGTTTGGTGGGCTCAAGGTCTCATCACTGCTTTTTGCAGATGATGTGGTCCTGTTGGCTTCATCAGCCTGTGACCTCCAGCACTCACTGGATCGGTTCACAGCTGAGTGTGAAGCGGCTGAGATGAGGATCAGCACCTCTAAATGTGAGGCCATGGTTCTCAGCAGGAAACCGATGGATTATCTACTCTGGGTAGAGAATGCAGTCTTTCTCCAAGTGAAGGAGTTCAAGTACCTCGGGGTCTTGTTCACAAGTGAGGGGACAATGGAGTGTGAGATTGGCCAGAGAATTGGTGCAGCAGGGGTGGTGTTGCATTCACTCTACCGTACTGTTGCATTGAAAAGGGAGCTGAGCCAAAACGCAAAGCTCTCGATCTATTGGTCAATCTTTGTTCCTACTGTCACCTATGGTCATGAGGGTTGGGTCATAACTGAAAGAACCAGATCACAGGTACAAGCGGCAGAAATGGGCTTCCTTAGGAGAGTGACTGGTGTCTCCCTTAGAGATAAGGTGAGAAGCTCGGTCATCCATGGGGAGCTCGGAGTGGAGTCGCTGCTCCTTTGCGTTGAAAGGAGCCAGCTGAGGTGGTTCGGGCATCTGGTAAGGATGCCTCCTTGGGCGCCTCCCTAGGGAGGTGTTCCAGGCACGTCCATCTGAGAGGACACCCCGGAGAAGACCCAGGACTAGTGATCAGCACACGGTGCTAAATGTGGCATAGTGATCTGCTCGTGGCACAGAATGCGGCGCGGTGATCGGCTCGCGGCGCTGAATGCGCTCAAGCTAATGGCTCAGGACTCAGATTGGTTGATGTTGTTGAATGTGACTGAGTAACTTTGATGACTTTGACCAACGTTTTGTTCTGGGTTCAGTTCAGGGACATGGAGCAGGTGGTGTTGAAGTCCAGGCAGCAGAAGGAGATGTTGCGCAGACAGCTGGAGAGACAGCAGGAAGAGATCACAGCTGTTACCATGGTAACCAAATTCCTCCTCCCAACAGAGGTCTTTTTATGGTCACGCCATATGTTCATGCTGTAGCCTCATTTTTACTGATTCTGACCTTTGACCCTGAAGATACAGGCCTGGTGGAGAGGCTGTATGGTTCGACGAGGTCTCGGCCCGTTTAAAAAAGGGACTAAATCCAAGGACGGCAAGAAGAAAGGAAAGAAAGCAAAAGGAAAGAAGTAGAAAAAAGTGGACGTCATCTTCCTCCGAGGCCTCATTCTGATTTTAAAGATGTAATTTTTGTTTCATCTGTTCATTCTGCAAAAACCAAATGTGATTAAAAAACCTTCTAAAAGTCACAGCTGGGCGCTTCCCTTCATCCTCCCAGGAAACACTTGAGCATCACAACTCATCGGCGCCACCATCAGCAGGACATTCTAAAATGTCATCATTTTAAATGTTTCCTTCATCCTCAGTATTTCCAAACCAGGTTAAATGCATAAAAACATCTGCGATGAATAAAAAAGCCTCTTAACTGATCAGGGTGATCAATAATCAGCGTCAGGTCACAGAATCACCATGAGCCTCATGTCCAAAGACCTGTGTGGATTTCCTACTGAAACATATTGTATGCCAAAACCCAGAACCTGGTGTGGAGTTGGGGATGGTGCACGTGTACCCATCTTGGTCTACAGATGTTTTTTCTGCAGGACGGATGAACTGTGCTGCTGTTCAGTCCCACGTCACTGACTCACTGGACAGTTAGTATTTTCAAATTTTAAACAACACAAACAAACAAGGCTCAGATGCACAAATTACCAGGTTTTTACAAAATAAAACAGCGCAGAAGACCAGCATAAAAAAGTCACTAGTGCAGGAGTCAACAGTCAGTCAGTGTGTCTGTTTATAATCTTCTCACCCAGGAGAGAAAACTGAGAAAATGTTAATGCCTGTTTGAGAAAAGTGTATAAAGTGTGTAGTGAGGGGTTTTACAGCCTTAAAACATGCATAATAATTGTAAAAAAATAGCGCTGACTACTTCGCAGATTTCGCTTATTGCGGGTTACTTTTAGAACGTAACTCCCGCGATAAACGAGGGACCAGCAAATGTTGATATGGCTGACATCCTGGCATCAACAGGCATGTAGCCTGTTATGCTCGGGCATACCAGGCTACAAAAAACATTTAAAAAATGTTTTTACAAAAAAACATTTAAAAATGTTTTTAAAACTTTCCCCCTTTTGACTGCACTACCAAGTCCCTTTACATTAAGTTGTAGGTTTCTGCCTCCTACCTGCAAACTATTCTGTACATTTGCCATTTAGGAAAAAAAGGACTCAGGTATACAGTGAATCCAACCTGGTAGTTGTAGTGTTACATAACACAAACAAGTAAAACAAATGGATCTGAGCCATAGAACAATAAACACAGTCCCCCCGTAACCCCTCCCCCCCACATCCACGTCACCTGAACCTGACGTGTGGCTGTCGTTCACTTTAACAGGAGCTGCCGGACAGATAACAGGCCAGACAAGCACCCCCCCAACATCCATATTTATTCTAGAAATGTAACTAAACACCACCATATAAACAGAACACGCCTCCTGGGAACATTATTCTACACTAAACTGTGTCCCTGGATAAGCGTTCAAAATATTACACTCTTGAATAGAATGTCTTAATCATTCACAGAACCATTACAGTCCTTTTGCAAATGAGCTGCTTCTGCCGCCCCTGGATCGTCATAAATCATCGGTGTATCACCGTCACTCCACTGGACATGGAGCCTGGCTGGGTGGTGCTTTATTCCTCCTTTCCTTAAGGCCTGCATCACGTCTCGGAAGGCGCGGCGCTGACTTAGAACTTCGTTGGTGTAATCTGGAAAAATGAGGACTTTGTTTCCCTTGTACTCCATCAGCTCCGTCCTGGGGAGGCGTATTATCAGCTCCTTTACTTGAGAGTGATGAATCCGGGCCATGATTGTGCGCAACTTGCCCCCAGCTGTTGGTTTGGGCTGCAGAGAGCAATGTGCGCAATTGACTTTTACACTATGTGGAAACTGCTGTTTGCCAAGTAATTCAGGAATAAGGCTGTAAAAAAAGTCAGTCGGCTGCCCTTCTTCTGAATCTTCTTTTATGCCAACAATCTTGATCTCTTGAGAGCGAGACTCCAAATCCAGTACCTTAGTTTGAAGCTGGTTGGCATATATAGTCAAGTGCTCACATTTGGCTTCCAGCACTTCCACGCGCTCTTCAAGTGTGATGGTCATTTGCTCCTGGCCTTCCATGTGGTTTTGTAAGTCTGTTTGCATGGAGAGTACAGACTGAAACTTTGCTTCCAAAGCATCAAAACGTTCATCAAGTCTCCCCACAATCGATTCAGACATCCCTTTGCATATCTCCTTGCATATTTTGTACATCTGGGTTTTATCATCCGGGGCCTTGGCCATTGGTTTGGCAGAGGGTTCAGTGGAACAACCATCGTTAGCATTAGCATTCCCGATGAATCCATCGATAGTCTTGTTTTTACCTGAAGCGGCCTTTGGCGGGGACGTTTTCAGATGTGCAAAGCTCAATCGATAAGGGAAGCGCATGGGCAAATTTAGTGTTGTGTTAAGTAATTTTATCAAGGTTGCAATGGAGAGCACAAGCTAAACACTTCTACATACCACACCTGCGCACTAGCGCCCCCCCAACAATGCAACGTTGTTAACTTGGTGGTCAGTGTGACATTGTTAATTATGTGGTCCGTGCAGCGTCATTAACTCAGTGAACAGTGTGGCATCATTAACTCTGATCAGTGCAACATCATTATCTCAGTGTTCTGTGCGATGTTGTTAACTCTGATCGTGGGTAGGCGGAGGAAGTCACATAAGGGCTTGGTGCCCGGTTGTGGTACCCCAATCACACTTGCCACTGTGAACTGTGAACCAGTTTTCAACCTTGGATATGCCTGTTTTTAGTTCTTTGAGCCCACGGGTGACTTCCACTCCAATATCCACGCCGAAACACCGGGCTTTAGTGATAGGGGATTCATCACTCGCAAAGTCAGGTTACAGACACCGGCTGGTGTTAAATGTATTCCTGGGGCCAGAGCTCCCAACAATGCCTCCCATCTTAGGGTGCTGATGCTGCAGAAGGGTAGACAGACAAAGAAATATGGCACGAGATACAGTCACATAGTTATTCAAGTCAGCGCCAATGATGTCAGGATGAAGCACTCTGAGGTCACATAAATGGACCTCAGAGGACTTGTGACCTTGCCAGAAAGATGTGTCGGCATCAGTTAATAATCTCTGGTCCCCTCCCCTCCCGGGGTAATGATGAGGCATTTAGCAGGCTGACATCGTTGAATAGGTGGCTGGCACAATTTTGTAGACAGCAAGGCTGTAGTTTTATTGATAACTGGCCTTTGTTTTGGGGCCACCGTGGCTTGCTGGTGCCGGATGACCTTCACCCTACTAGGAGAGGCACCGCCATTGTCAGCGAACATAGATAGAGCTCTACAGGGAGGGTAACATCAGGACTCTACAGCTGGCCATGGAGCAGGTAATTAGAGACCCTGCAAGGCTTATGACGAATGTGGAGGTGGACTCCATTAGCTTAGCGGGGAAATTAGTGCAGAAAATGTTATGGATTTGATCCCCAAACACCTGGGTTAGACTCCAATGCAGGGATGGATAAAGAAAACAGATTTATTGTACAAGGATGGTACAAGAACAAATGCTGAGTGAATGGTGAATACTGCTTTGGAGGTTTGCATAGTGGAGACCCGGCCTGCACTGCGATGGAAACCGGTGGATCTGGTGTGCAGGTGGAGTTCCAAGGTGTGGAGTTGTGCGTGGTCTGTGGTCCAGGTGGCCCTCAGTGGAGCTGACGGAGAGCAGTGATGTCAAAAACCAGCAGATGGCCAAACAGAGAGTCCAGATACAACTGCGACGGAACACAGACAGAAAGATTCTATTCAGGAATAGAGGGGTCAGGTACCAGGTCGTGAACACTGAGTTTCTGGTGCCGATGAGCTGTTGGACCAGGGTTTTTATGGAGGCAGGTTGATTACAGACAGGTGTGCTCATCAGCTCCACAAGGAATGCCACCTGGCGACCTACCGGGCCGATCAGGATGTTCCCGGTAGAAGTCCCGGAGGAGGGAAGGGTCCAAGATGAGGCTCCACTTGACCCAGGAGCATTCTTCAGGGCCATAACCCTCCCAGTCCACCAGATATTGGAAACCCCGACCGCGCTGATAAACATCTAACATCTTGTTGACGTCCAGGCCGGATGACTGTCGACAATCCGGGCAGGAGGAGGCGGTTGAGCAGGTGGACACAGCGGACTGGAGCAAACAGGCTTGAGTTGGGACAGGTGGAAGACCGGGTGGATCTGCAGGAAATGAGGCAGATGGAGACGCACAGAGGTAGGGCTGACCACCCGATCAACCACAAGCGGACCAATGAAGTGAGGAGCAAGCTTGGGAGACTCCGTCTGCAGAGACATGTCCCGCGAAGGCTGGCGTGACGTTCCATCCTCTCCTTAGTCCGCAGAAGGGTGGAACGGGCTGTTCTTCACACCCGACGGCAACGCCGGAGTTGGGCCTGAACCGACGGTACAGCAATGTCTGCTTCCTGTAGAGGGAACAGGGGAGGTTGATAGCCAAGCAACACTTCGAAAGGAGAAAGTCCAGTAGCCAAGATCTGAGAATTGTGAGCGTATTCAATCCAAGGAAGGTGGGTGCGCCATTCAGTCAGGTGGGAGGACAAGACACACCTAAGGGTGGATTCCAGGTCCTGGTTGGCCCATTCCGCCTGACCATTGCTCTGTGGATGGAAACCGGAGGAGAGGCTTACCGAGGCCCCAAGCACCGCACAGAAGCTCCTCCAGACCTGAGAGGTAACCTGGGGACCTCGGTCTGACAACACAACAGAGGGTATGCCATGCAACTGCACCACATGGTGGACTAGGAGGTCAGCAGTCTCCTGGGCCATTGGAATCACTGGCAGAGCCACAAAGTGTGCCGCCTTGGAAAACCGATCCATGGTCGTGAGGACCATGGTGTTACCCTGGGATGGAGGCAGTCCTGTTGTCACAGGACTGCCTCCAGGCAGATGTGGGACAAGGGGCGGCTTGGCGTGGGAAGCGGTTGAAGAAACCCAGCAGGTTGACGATGAAGAGACTTGCCCCTGGCACAGATGGTACAAGCTTGAATATAGGAATGCACGTCCGACTGAACTGAGAGCCACCAGAAGCGACGACGTACCAGGTCTACAGTTCGGGAAACCCCAGGATGGCAGGCAAGCTTGGAAGCATGGCAGAAGATGAGGACTTCCGATCGGGCTTCTGGTGGAACAAAAAGCCGCCCGGGAGGTCCTCCTCCAGGATCCGGATGTCTGTCCAAAGCCTCCTGGACGACTCTCTCAACATCCCAGGTAAGGGCCCCCACGACCATAGAACGAGGCAGAATTGGGTCCGATGTGGAGGGAGGATCCGTGAGTTCGAACTGGCGGGATAAGGCGTCAGGATTTCCATTCTTGGTTCCTGGTCGGTAGGTAAGGTTGAAATTGAAGCGTCCAAAAAACAAGGACCACCTGGACTGACAGACATTGAGACGTTTGGCTGTTTTTATGTATTCCAGGGTTTTGTGATCTGTCCAAACAGTGAATGGAACTGTGACCCCCTCCAGCCAGTGTCTCCATTCTGCCAGAGCCTCCTTTACCACCAGAAGTTCCCGGTTCCCAACATCATAGTTCCTCTCCGCAGGGGTGAGCCGGCGGAAGAAAGCACATGGATGGAGTTTGTTGTCTGTGGCGGACCGCTGAGACAGGACAGCACCAATACCGGAATCAGAGGCATCAACTTCCACGACAAACTGGCAGTCCGAATCAGGTTGGAGCAATATAGGGGCTGTGGAGAACCGGTGTTTAAGGTCCCGGAAGGCTCTGTCAGCTGAGGCAGACCACTGAAATGGGACCTTAGGAGAAATGAGTGCTGTGAGAGGTGAGGCACCAATAACTCACGTTTCAAATGAATCTGCGATAAAAATTGGCAAAACCAAGAAACTGTTGTAACTCTTTTCGGGATGTCGGAACTGGCCATTGAGTTACAGCTGTGACTTTACCGGGATCTGGTTTGACTGAGTTGGGAGAAATAATGAAGCCAAGGAAGGAAATAATAGACTGTTGGAATTCACATTTCTGGGCCTTCACAAACAACCGGTTCTCCAACAACTGCTGGAGTACTAAGCGCACGTGCTTGATGTGTTCACAGAGAGTAGGAGAAAAAATGAGGATATCGTCAAGATAGACGAAAACAAACCGGTTGAGGAAGTCCCAAAGGACATCGTTGACTTGAGCTTGGAAGGTGGCGGGAGCGTTTGTGAGACCGAAAGGCATGACCAGATATTCAAAATGTCCAAGAGGAGTGTTGAGGGCAGTCTTCCACTCATCACCCTCCCTGACCCGGACCAGGTGTTAAGCGTTTCTGAGGGTTAATTTGGAAAAAGTTGAGGCCCCCTGCAGGGGACTGAATGCAGAATCTAAAAGGGGAGTGGGTACCGATTGCGGACCGTTATGGCATTCAGCCCCCGGAAATCAATGCAGGGGCGCAGAGTACCATCCTTCTTCCCGACAAAGAAGAAGCTTGCCCCCAGTGGGGACGACAAGTGACGTATCAGCCCAGCAGACAAGGAGTCCTGGATATAGGTCTCCATTGCCTCACGTTCCGGGCGCGACAGATTGTAGAGCCGACTGACTGGATACTTGGCGCCCGGAAGTAAGTCAATGGCGCAGTCATAAGGACGGTGCGGGGGGAGTGACAGAGCATGATCCTTGCTGAACAACTCAGCAAGATCGTGATACTATGGTGGCCCTGAAGTGCAAAACACAACAGCAAATGACACAGCACAACAGCAAATCGCAGAGCACAACAGCAAATGACACAGCACAACCCCAAATGACACAGCACAACAGCAAATCGCACAACACAACAGCAAATGACACAGTACAACAGCAAATCACACAACACAACAGCAAATGACACAGCACAACACAACAGCAAATGACACAGCACAACAGCAAATCGCACAACAGCAAATGACACAGCACAACAGCAATTCGCACAACACAACAGCAAATGACGCAGCACAACAGCAAATCGCACAACACAACAGCAAATGACGCAGCACAACAACAAATTGCACAACACAACAGCAAATCGCACAACAGCAAATGACACAGCACAACAGCAAATCGCACAACACAACAGCAAATGACACAGCACAACAGCAAATCGCTCAGCACAACAGCAAATCGCACAACACCAAATGACACAGCACAACAGCAAATGACACAGCACAACAGCAAAAGAGAAACGACAACAACATTAACCAAAACGGAAAAGGTAGGTACCTTCGGGCGACACAAAATTCGTGTTGTGCGATTTGCTGTTGTGTTTTGCACTTCAGGGGCGATTTGCTGTTGTGTTTTGCACTTCACGGGCACCCTGTGATAGACAGATCAGGAGGTGAAGTGACCTCCTCCCTGACCTCAACACTGGGCGGAATGGATGATCGAAGACACTCACGGTGGCAGGCCTCGCTCCACTGTGTGACAGACCCGGTCGGGGATTGTATTTGATAACCCAGGGATGACCTAAAACCAGGGGGGACATGGAAGAAAACACAAAGAACTGGATTGTCTCCCGGTGGTTCCCAGATACCACTAGAGTGACCGGTTCGGTTTGATGTGTTATGGCAGGGAGTGCCGTCTAAAGCATGCAATGAAAGGGGCGTGTCCAGTGCCACCACCGGGATGCAAGAATTGATTACAACATTGCGATCCAAAAAATTCCCTTCTGCCCCAGTGTCAATTAGTGCAGGAATAGATAAAGAATGGTCATTAAACAAAAGAGTACCCGGGATTTGGGTGCGTCCGGATTGAACACCCGTCAATGTTATCTGGCTCATCCTTAGCTCGGAGTCTAAGGATGAGCGTTGGATTTTGGCCGCACGGGACAAGAACTGCGGATGTGGCCAGTGGCAGCACAATATAAACATTCTCCAGCCTCTAGTCTCTGCTGGTGCTCCTTTGGTGATCATTTGGCCCTGCCGAGCTGCATAGGCTCATCAGCAGGGGGAGCTGGAGGTCTGGGAATAGACACAGCAGTGGCGCTCGGGAAAGAAGGGCCCGGTCCAGACCGCAGAGGGATCCCAGCGGCAGCACTCCGGTCAGCCTTCCGGCTTTTCTCTCACCGACGCTCCCTCAGCCGGTTATCTATACGGATGGCTAATGAGATTAATTGGTCCAGTGATTCTGGTGAATCACAGACCGCCAGTTTGTCCTTTAATGCCTCCGATAGACCATTAACAAATACGCTTTGCAGCACCGCGGAGTCCCAGCTGGCCTCCGCAGTGAGAACCCGGACGTTGACTACATGGCTTAAAACTTTCCTTTTCGCTAAGGCTTATAGTTAGGGCTGCATCGGGTGACCCTGGACCATCCCTTGGTTATGCTGCTTTAGACGTAGATTGTGGGGGGGTTCCCATGATGCACTGTTTCTTTCTCTTTTTGCTCCGTATGCATCACTCTGCATTTAATCATTAGTGATCGATCTCTGCCCCCCTTCACGGCATGTCTTTTTCCTGGTTTTTTCCCTCAGCCCCAACCAGTCTCAGCAGAAGACTGCCCCTCCCTGAGCCTGGTTCTGCTGGAGGTTTCTTCCTGTTAAATGGGAGTTTTTCCTTCCCACTGTTGCCAAGTGCTTGCTCATAGGGGGTCGTTTTGACCGTTGGGGTTTTTCATAATTATTGTATGGCCTTGCCTTACAATATGGAGCGCCTTGGGGCAACTGTTTGTTGTGATTTGGCGCTATAGAAGAAAAAAGTTGATTGATTGATTGATACTCCTCAGCGCTCCGCTGCTCCTGCCTCAGGGACAATAACTGCTGAGAAACTGAGTGACTACGTGATCGAAGACTAACCAGAACTCTTTGGTAAAAAGTGAAAAGGAGTGCAGCAGAGTGATTCTGTGCTCCAGAGGGTGTTAGTGGGGTGTCTCATTTTTTGCAAAAGTTCTCAGATCTTGCTGCTCTTTAAACCAATTTGTCTCCCATGTGGAACTGATGAAACAGTAAAACTTTCAGCAAAATCGGACGCCCCCCACCCCCTCCACCATCTTTCATGCGCCAGCGTATGTTGCTGCGAAACGTCGCATAGAAAACATTAAAGAGTTCAACAGAAACACTATTATCTGAACACAAACTACCTTACTATGGTTTTGGGGGGTGCTGATTTCATTTATGATGTTATTTAGTCCATTTATATGGAAATTAAATGTTTTTTTTTCCATTTTCATCATCAAAACCATGTGTGAAATATGTTTCTAAAGACAGATGGTAACTATAATGTTGGGAAAGTGTAGTGACACGGACCCACAACAGGGGGCGTAAATGAACGGACAATGGAAGAAGTCAAATTATAACACTTTACTGGTGTGAATGTCACAACCAAACACAGCAGAATCAGAATGTGCAACAGTCAATTAATAAAGGTGTCGTGTGGGCAGGCTCGACGATAGGAGATGCCCATCAGGAAACGAACCGGAACCACACGATTTCCACCGCCACCTGAACCCAAGGAATACTGGAGCCGCCAAGTCCCGGAGTCCCCAGGTGGCCACCTCTCCGGCGTGTCGGATCTGGTACTGCTGGCAGAAAGCAAAAGACAGTCAAAGGGTGGGTGTGTGAACACCCAGTAACAATGGTGGGAATGCCACCTCCACCTCTCACTCAACACGTTGCAGTGGTCTCAGAGGAAAAGGAGCGCCGTCATGCACCGCCTCCACCAAAACGACCGGTTCTCCTGCAAACACTCACAATCACAGATTTATAAATCTCAAAAAAAGGCTGAGAGTAGTACCTCCAAATGAAGATGATATCTCGGCAGTTTGGTGGAGGTGTCTTCCTGCTTTTATACCAGATGTATGGATTAGTGACAGCTGTCACAGATGATGGGTGACAGCTGTCACCACGGCTTGTTCCTGAGGCGGCAGCGCCCTCTCGTGCCTGAAGCCCGCACTTCAGGCAGGGCGCCTTCTGGTGGTGGGCCAGCAGTACCTCCTCTTCTGGCGGCCCACACAACATATAAAACCATACCAAAGTAAGGTAGGCAATATATATTTAATTTGTTACAATATTATGAGGTCACACATATCAATCTTTTTGTTAACAGCAGCAAAATATACAAAATATAAGATAATGCTTGACATAAAACAACATAAACAGTAGCCTGAGGTAATCTGAAATAGTTACACAGTCATGGTTCACAGTCCTTTATCCATCTTACTCTTTGTGAAGGTTGGGACATTCCGATGGTGGGATTCGGTTACCAGCACAGCCTCCTCTGTGTGATTCATCTTTTGATACATTTGCAAAGTCCTGAATGTCCTTGATGGTCCGTTCTGCAGCATCATTCAATGAGAAATGTTACACACAATCCTCGTCCCACTGGCCAGGGGGCAAGGCCAGCCAGTGCCCAGTCTTACCCAGCAGGTCGAATAGCAGCCAGGAATGTGGTCCCACTGCGGAGGTAAGGCTGGTGTCCCCTTGAAGTACAGCTGTACGTGGGAAAGTTGGCTTTCCAGGGGTGTAGACTGGTGGCTTCAAAGAAGTCTGGAGCTGAACAGCCATGGCAGCTTTCGTATCACATCCAAGATGGATATCAAAGAGGCCCAGAACAACAAGGGGCTCTGTCAGATACCTCATAGAGACACATGTCTTGCCACAGCTATAGGTCCAGTCATGGAGCAGGGGCTGGTAGTCTGGACTGCAGGAACCAGGGTAGCGTTGCAATATGGTTCTGACAGTTGGAAGCTGGTGGGCAGGCATCGCGGCCAGGGACGGGCCAACAACATCCTCACACTCCTCCTCTTGAACGGTCCTCCTGCATGTTTCAGAACTACTCTGTCTTTCTTTTCTTTCCCCTTGGATGGGTTGGCATGTCTACATCTGTCACAGTACCTCTACCTATCTGAAATATACATTTTACTTTATATTAATTGTGCTCACATCTATATTTCCACAAACCTAAACCTACTTCTAGGCATCTTATATATGCTACTCTGGAACCACCTCTAAACCCAAACAGTCCAACTGTCAACCCCACTGAGGTCCTTAATCTGGGTCTCATTAATATAAGATCACTGTCCTCAAAATCATTGTTGATTTATGATCTAATTATTAATCATCACTTAGATATGATTGGGTTATGTGAAACCTGGCTTAAACTTACAGCTGTCCTGCCTGCCCACCAGCGTACACATTTAGTCACGTCCCTCATGATACGAAGCAAGGTGGGGGTGTTGCTCTTATTTATAAATCTAGGTTTAGTTTATTAGCTGTTAGGGGTCACAAATATGATTCGTCTGAGCATCTGATTCTCCGCTCTGCCCACGATGCTACGTATTGCCAAGGTCAGAAGAGTTGAAATGTTAAAAAAAAATCTTTCACGCATAGATAAGATAAGAAAAGCCTTTATTCATCCCTCAATGGGGAAATTTCAGTGTCACATCACAGCATAGAACAGTAGGAATAGAGGGGCATGCAACAAAACAAGCATCTCTCAAAAACAAGAACCAAAAAAAAAGCACTGAGTGCCGGGTAAAGCTGAGGCTACCATTGTTCAGTTCAATGCTGCACTGCCGGGATGATATACACTGTCGGGTGTGAGAGTGATCAGATAAAATGACTTCAGCGTGAAATGTACAAGTTGCTCTGATATTTACAATATGGACAGGTTAAAATATAAGTAATATATATATGTAATATGTAATGTAATATATGTAAAGTGACTTGAGTGCACCATAAGTTATATTATTGCACTAATAAATACAGCAGGTAGTGGCATGATTATTGTCCTGGTTGCTATGGTTACTACAGTACTAGCACTGATCATTGTACAGTCTGACAGCAGCCGGGAGAAACGATCTGCGGAATCTCTCCCTCACACAGCGAGGGTGGATGAGTCTGTCACTGAAACTGCTCTCCAGAGCAGACAGAACGTCCAGCAGGGGGTGACACTCGTGGTCCAGCATAGATGTAAGTTTAGCGAGGACCCTCCTGTCCCCCACCTCCTGCACAGAGTCCAGAGGACAGCCCAGGACAGAGCAGGATTTCCTGATGATCTTATCCAGTCTTTTCCTGTCCCTCTCTGTGATGCTGCTGCTCCAGCAGACCACACCGTACAGGATGGCAGATCAATCAATCAATCAATCAATTTTATTTATATAGCGCCAAATCACAACAAACAGTTGCCCCAAGGCGTTTATATTGTAAGGCAAGGCCATACAATAATTACGTAAAAACCCCAATGGTCAAAACGACCCCCTGTGAGCAAGCACTTCGCGACAGTGGGAAGGAAAAACTCCCATTTAACAGGAAGAAACCTCCAGCAGAACCAGGCTCAGGGAGGGGCAGTCTTCTGCTGGGACTGCTGGGGCTGAGGGAGAGAACCAGGAAAAAGACATGCTGTGGAGGGGAGCAGAGATCAATCACTAATGATTAAATGCAGAGTGGTGCATACAGAGCAAAAACAGAAAGAAACACTCAATGCATCATGGGAACCCCCCAGCAGTCTAAGTCTATAGCAGCATAACTAAGGGATGGTTCAGGGTCACCTGATCCAGCCCTAACTATAAGCTTTAGCAAAAAGGAAAGTTTTAAGCCTAATCTTAAAAGTAGAGAGGGTGTCTGTCTCCCTGATCTGAATTGGGAGCTGGTTCCACAGGAGAGGAGCCTGAAAGCTGAAGGCTCTGCCTCCCATTCTACTCTTACAAACCCTAGGAACTACAAGTAAGCCTGCAGTCTGAGAGCGAAGCACTCTATTGGGGTGATATGGTACTATGAGGTCCCTAAGATAAGAAGGGACCTGATTATTCAAAACCTTATAAGTAAGAAGAAGAATTTTAAATTCTATTCTAGAATTAACAGGAAGCCAATGAAGAGAGGCCAATATGGGTGAGATATGCTCTCTCCTTCTAGTCCCCGTCAGTACTCTAGCTGCAGCATTTTGAATTAACTGAAGGCTTTTCAGGGAACTTTTAGGACAACCTGATAATAATGAATTACAATCGTCCAGCCTAGAGGAAATAAATGCATGAATTAGTTTTTCAGCATCACTCTGAGACAAGACCTTTCTAATTTTAGAGATATTGCATAAATGCAAAAAAGCAGTCTTACATATTTCTTTAATATGCGCTTTGAATGACATATCCTGATCAAAAATGACTCCAAGATTTCTCACAGTATTACTAGAGGTCAGGGTAATGCCATCCAGAGTAAGGATCTGGTTAGACACCATGTTTCTAAGATTTGTGGGGCCAAGTACAATAACTTCAGTTTTATCTGAGTTTAAAAGCAGGAAATTAGAGGTCATCCATGTCTTTGTGTCTGTAAGACAATCCTGCAGTTTAGCTAATTGGTGTGTGTCCTCTGGCTTCATGGATAGATAAAGCTGGGTATCATCTGCGTAACAATGAAAATTTAAGCAATGCCGTCTAATAATACTGCCTAAGGGAAGCATGTATAAAGTGAATAAAATTGGTCCTAGCACAGAACCTTGTGGAACTCCATAATTAACCTTAGTCTGTGAAGAAGATTCCCCATTTACATGAACAAATTGTAATCTATTAGATAAATATGATTCAAACCACCGCAGCGCAGTGCCTTTAATACCTATGGCATGCTCTAATCTCTGTAATAAAATTTTATGGTCAGCAGTATCAAAAGCAGCACTGAGGTCTAACAGAACAAGCACAGAGATGAGTCCACTGTCTGAGGCCATAAGAAGATCATTTGTAACCTTCACTAATGCTGTTTCTGTGCTATGATGAATTCTAAAACCTGACTGAAACTCTTCAAATAGACAATTCCTCTGCAGATGATCAGTTAGCTGTTTTACAACTACCCTTTCAAGAATTTTTGAGAGAAAAGGAAGGTTGGAGATTGGCCTATAATTAGCTAAGATAGCTGGGTCAAGTGATGGCTTTTTAAGTAATGGTGTAATTACTGCCACCTTAAAAGCCTGTGGTACATAGCCAACTAATAAAGATAGATTGATCATATTTAAGATCGAAGCATTAAATAATGGTAGGGCTTCCTTGAGCAGCCTGGTAGGAATGGGGTCTAATAGACATGTTGATGGTTTGGATGAAGTAACTAATGAAAATAACTCAGACAGAACAATCGGAGAGAAAGAGTCTAACCAAATACCGGCATCACTGAAAGCAGCCAAAGATAACGATACGTCTTTGGGATGGTTATGAGTAATTTTTTCTCTAATAGTTAAAATTTTATTAGCAAAGAAAGTCATGAAGTCATTACTAGTTAAAGTTAAAGGAATACTCGGCTCAATAGAGCTCTGGCTCTTTGTCAGCCTGGCTACAGTGCTGAAAAGAAACCTGGGGTTGTTCTTATTTTCGTCAATTAGTGATGAGTAGTAAGATGTCCTAGCTTTACGGAGGGCTTTTTTATAGAGCAACAGACTCTTTTTCCAGGCTAAGTGACAATCTTCTAAATTAGTGAGACGCCATTTCCTCTCCAACTTACGGGTTATCTGCTTTAATTTTTATGCTTAAATAGATTTTTGCTGGTTATTGGTGGTCTGGGAGCAGGCACCGTCTCTACAGGGATGGGGTAATGAGGGGATGGCAGGGGGAGAGAAGCTGCAGAGAGGTGTGTAAGACTACAACTCTGCTTCCTGGTCCCAACCCTGGATAGTCACGGTTTGGAGGATTTAAGAAAATTGGCCAGATTTCTAGAAATGAGAGCTGCTCCATCCAAAGTGGGATGGATGCCGTCTCTCCTAACAAGACCAGGTTTTCCCCAGAAGCTTTGCCAATTATCTATGAAGCCCACCTCATTTTTTGGACACCACTCAGACAGACAGCAATTCAAGGAGAACATGCGGCTAAACATGTCACTCCCGGTCCGATTGGGGAGGGGCCCAGAGAAAACTACAGAGTCCGACATTGTTTTTGCAAAGTTACACAACGATTCAATGTTAATTTTAGTGACCTCCGATTGGCGTAACCGGGTGTCATTACTGCCGACGTGAATTACAATCTTACCAAATTTACGCTTAGCCTTAGCCAGCAGTTTCAAATTTCCTTCAATGTCGCCTGCTCTGGCCCCCGGAAGACAATTGACTATGGTTGCTGGTGTCGCTAACTTCACATTTCTCAAAACAGAGTCGCCAATAACCAGAGTTTGTTCCTCGGCGGGTGTGCCACCACAGATGCCACCACAGAGTCATAGGTGGTCCTCAGGAGTGGCCCCCTCACTCCAAAAGACCTCAGCCTCCTCGGGAGGTAGAGGCGGCTCTGACCCTTCCTGTAAAGTGCGTCCGTGTTGTGAGTCCAGTCCAGTTTGTTGTTCAGATGAACACCCAGGTACTTATATGAGTCCACTCTCTCAATGTCCCTTCCCTGGATGTTCACTGGGGGGAGGGTAGTGGGGCGGCGTCTGAAGTCCACCACCATCTCCTTGGTCTTCCCCGCGTTGATGAGGAGGTGGTTCCTCTGACACCAGTCCACAAAGTCCTGCGTTAGTCCTCTGTACTCCGCGTCATCGTCATCCATGATAAGTCCAATGAGGGCGGAGTCATCAGAGAACTTCTGCAGGACACAGTTGTCCGTGTTGTGTCTGAAGTCTGCAGTGTAAAGAGTGAAGAGGAAGGGCGCAAGGACCGTCCCCTGGGGGGCCCCCACACTGCAGGTCAGGAGGTCAGACACGCAGTTCTTGGTCCTCACAAACTGGGGCCGGTTTGTGAGGTAGTCCAGGACCCACTCAGCCAGATCCTCGTCCACTCCTGCAATCACCAGCTTGTCCCTCAGGAGCCGCGGCTGGATGGTGTTGAAAGCACTGGAGAAGTCAAAGAAAAGAACCCTCATAGCGCTGCCGAGTGTAAAGAAAAAGGTTACAGGATGAATATAATAATGTTTTGGAATATTGAAAATTATCACTTGTGGATCATTTTAATATCGGGGCACCACCTATTTAGAGGATCGGTCCTATGAATTTAAACATTAATTAATTGATTAGTCTCAATTTAATTAATCAATCTCAGTTTAATGAATCAGTTTAATTGATCAGTCTTGAGCTTTTAAAGGAGCAAGCTCTGCAGGTCAGATCCGACACCCTCTGTAAAACCATACAAAAATCACAGACAACTTCACAAGTTTAAGATATTTATTTAACCCTGGCAGGAGTTAAATAACAAGACATATCGAAGAAAAAGGTTTGAAAAAAGGAATTTGGATTTTTATGAAGGAAAAGATTTTAATTTGGAATTCGAAAAAAGGAAGTTAATGCGTCCAGCGCCTTTAACTCGACAAAGGTTGCAAAAGTTATCTGTCGGAAAAATAAAGTAAATTCTTGTCTGTACGCCAGACAAGAATGGAAATCTTAAGTAGCACGTGGCTTCAGACAAAGGGTTGTAAAAATGATGGCTTTAGGCGGTGTCTTTACCCAAGGAAAAGAAAAGATGATAGAGTAGTTGGAGGAAGAAGAGAAGAGAAAGGCGTTCTCGGGCGCGGGCTATTTTAACCGGGTTAATAAGCTCCACCCCCAAGAATTCGGTGTAATGTAATTTCTGGGGTCCTTTGTCTAATTTTTATATATCTGAATTAGCAAGGTTCCAACATTCCGCTTTGAAACCCAATCAAGTCCTGCAGAACAAATCCTGCAACTGGTCCACCCAGAATCATATGCCACACACAATATAAAAGAGAACACATAAAGTAAACATTTCCAAATGCAGAGTACAGTACAGTTTTTCCTTTGTTTTGTCACAATAACCATGAGATTTCCTTTCTTTAAAATGAAGTTAGAACGTTTGAAATATGGTTTGGCTAATCCAAATAAGCTCGGACACCTGGTCGGTTTCGGATTCCTGGTCCAAATTTGAGTTAGCTTCAATATCTTCAGACGGTTCGGCCGCGCGTTGTTTTCTTCGGGCTAGTCTGGCATGGGTTTGAGAACACCTGGTTATACTGTTCTGAAGGGTATTGGCGTATTTGCGCGCCCACAGAGCTAAGCCGAGGGTAGTCAAGTAACCGATGATTGTGGCTACAAACAACGTGTCAGGAGTAGACCAAGCATATGATAGGGCTTGGTAGGGTTTGAGATCTTGATTTCGAATCTCTTTCAAAGTTTGGTCTATTGGGGCCACATCGATGACTTGAGAACCCTCATATTGGATTTTCTCCAGAGTCTGTTGGTCTATTTCGATAGCGGTTTGATTGTAAAAGTCAGATACTTCAATGGCTCCTTCATATTGGTCATGATGCAGGTGATAGAGAGATACCTCACCAATACGGAGCAGGGCATTTTCGAGTACCGTGACCCACAATGTTTTCCGCGGATGTTCGATACGAGTCGACGTGTCATGACGGTCGTACACTACTAGGGCTGATTTTTTGGGGGTGTTGACTAACCAGCGTTGTCCTACTATTTCTACCTGAGTGTCCGTGAATTGGCGGAACGGCGTGATAGTCGTTGGACAGCGATTTGTCCCGGTGAGTGTTTTGAGACCGCAGATGCCGGCGGTGTCATCCCGAATGAACGGTTTGCTGGGACACAAATAATGAATGTCTTTTGTGACAGTGCACATTTTGAGATTCGGCACTAAGTATAGTTCAGGATTGGTGTCATTGAAAGCCACTACGGGTGGTGTGTGGATCTTAAGGTGAGTGTCTCCTTGCCAGAGACCTACGTTCACAACACTTTTGAGCCTATAGATGTTTTCTGCAGTGACAATCGGTAAGTTAATTAGAAACGCCATTTCCAGATCCTCTGGGTCTACATAGATTGGGATTGAGCTTCCCAATGCATACGCGAGGTGAGTTTGTAATGGCGTGACTAGACTACGAGTTGTGGACTCGAGAATTTGGTGGACTAGGTTTAAAGGGACAATACAGGGTGGAATCCTACCGACGGCGAGGCTGTCAATGGAAGATCCGACGTCCCTGGTCATGTCTGCCACGAGCATATTCAACATCTGTGTGTGTGCATAGTCTTCCTGCAACACTGACGTTAGTTGATCAATTATGCCCACGGTCTTTTGAGCACATTGGTATGGGTGTGAAGGATTACCACGGTGTCTCGTACGGTTTGTCCAATGCTCTCAAGACCTTCTCTCTGCCTGTTAAGCTGAGCCTGTATCTCAGGGATTACCTCTTGGAGCTCGCTAGCATGTCTCTTTACCGTTGATAGTGTGACAGTGTTAACTGCTGATAAGCCAAAACTGAAGAGGGATCCTACAGCCAAGGCTACCGTTAGCAGACCTCCAATGAACCTCTTCTCTCTTTTGTTGAGTCCACTCAGTTCTGCCTGTGTTACTGTGAACTTCTCCATCTGGTGTAGCATGTGGACCATGTCTGCCTCAGCGTGCTTCAGGACAGACTTGGTCCACCGGCTACCTGCCCAGGAGACCAGGTTCACTGTACTGTTGGCGAAGTTGGCCCTGTACACTTCTGTGGGGTCGAGCCTGACTAACACCCTCTGTGTGTGCAGGCGGCAGTTTGTTATCAATAAGCCGGGCTGGTCCTTCAGGATGATGCCCGATTCTGGTCCAAATTCAACCACGTCTGGGGAGCTGTTGGCGACAGTTGCGCTGAAGAGCAGCAGGGTCACGAGCCAGGTCATCCTGGCAAACACAACAAGCATGGTTAGAAATTTGTCTTAAAGTGGTCAGAGATTTTCTTTTGCTTTTCTGGCTTATAGCACAGAGTTTAAGCTATCTGACTGATTCTTAACTAGAGTGGTTTCTACAATGACTTTTTGTCCGCCCAGGTAGTTGGCAAAGTGTTTCACAGCCCAGACTGTTGCTAGTAGGGCCTTTTCACAGTCACTGAATTTAAGTTCCGGCGGTTGTAGCGTTTTGCTCGCGTATGCGACCACTCGCCTATCTTTGTCGTACATCTGGTACAGTCCCGCACTTAGGCATTAATTGGAGAATCCCACCTCTAGGTGGAATTCTTTGCTACAATCAGGGTATGCTAGGCATGGGGCTGAGCAGAGTTTGTCTTTCAGAGCCTGCATGGCCTGTTCTTGGGGATCACCCCATAGGAACGGCGTATCATTTTTGAGCATGTCTGTCAATGGTTTCGCCAAATCTGCATAGTTTTCAATGAATTGGCGGGAGAAATTGCACACTCCCAGAAAGCTGCGCAGTTCTGTTATGTTCGTAGGCGTTTTGATGTTGGTGATGCCTTGGACTCGTCCAACTTGTGGTTGCACATCGTCAACATAGATAAGGGTGCCTCGCTCATTTGCATCGGGGCACGCCTTGTTCAAGAAGATGTTAAATTCTGCAGGTGAGTTGGCATAGCCAAACGGACACCTGGTGAAAGTGTACTGGCGACTGGCGAAGGTGAATGCCAGTTTGTGTTATTGTCTTCATGGACAGGGATTGTCCAGAACCCGGAGGCCACATCAAGCGTGGAGAAGTATTTTGCGTCTGTTACTTTAGGAAGTTCCTGCTCTAACCAAGTCATCGGCCATCGAGATAGCGACACCTGTTGGTTGAGTTTGCGGTAATCGATGGTAAGTCTCCACTTACCATTTGGTTTGATTACCGGCCAGACAGGGGCTGAATAGGTGCTGTTGCACGGTCTTATGATCCCTTTTTCCAATAGGTCGTCTATGATTTCCTGTACAGGTTCATAGGATGCCAGAGGAATTTTGTACTGCCGCAAGAAGGTGGGCGGTGTGTTTGGAGGAGTTGGGATGCACACAGAGTGGATGTGGGTGATCCCACAATCCAATGAATCATTAGCGAAGGACGCTCGGTATTTATAGAGTAGGTCTCTTAGACGTCCTCGTTCCTCGTCATTCTTTAAGGCATCTGCTGCTGCTACGACTTGTTCTATCTGAGATGCAAATTCAGAATTAGAACCTGGGTTACGGTTCAGAACGGGTTCAGTGTCATTTCCAGCACTCGTTTTGTTTTCAGTGTCAACCGTGAGGGTCTGGAGGACCATGTGGTCAGGATCATCAAGGTCTATTCTGCTGACAGTGTCTTCCTCGGAGATGTTCACTGGAAATACAGTGATTGATCCTGAGGGTTTCGAAAAGACAACCCCCCGTTGTGAACAGGGGAGAAGCGATGGAGGGACTTGGCCAAGAACTGGGATGTTCAGCTCAAAGTCCTGGAATTCAGTGCTGATTAACCAACCCAGTGGGGTGGCTTTGGGAATCAGAATGTCTTCACCAGTGTCATTATGTACCATCAAGCGAGTTGTCCGACTTCCTAGGCTCAGAAGTGGAGTAGCTTCCAGAGATAGTCCCAATTTGGTGAAGAGCTGGGATGGCTGGAAGAGTGCCTGTGAGTGTCGGAGCCATTGTCCTGGACGTATCACGACATGGAGTGGTGCATTTTTCAGGTTGGCGGGTATCGTGGTGTGACCATCACTCACTACCTGACATGCATCAGGGATCAATTGTCCAGACCTTAGATACTCTGGATCGGAATAAGCGGGATCATCGTGTGCTCTGGTTAGGGACCAGAGGACCTGATTGACTCTGTCAACCTGCACCTCCAATCGGAAAAGGAGGTCACCTACTATGTAGACAGAGTGTGGTAAGTTTGGAATGACTAAGAATGAGTGGCTCAATTCTTGTTGGTTCCAACGCATTCTGAGTGTGCAGATTCCAGTTGCCTTGAGTACGGTCTGGGGTAGAGGGTCCTTTGGAAAACGGAAAGTTTTTTCCACATATAAAATGTCTGGATTGGATTTGTTCAATGAGTCAAACAGACGTTGACTAATAGCTGATCTTTCAGCCCAAAGAGCCAGTGCTATGTCAGCAGTGGGTGTGTTTTCCAAATGGAGACCATCTACTACCAGAGGGCAGTACTCACTCGCATTCGTGTCCTCTGACAACTTACAGAGGAAAGTGTCCTTCTTGGCCAGCAGTGCATCTGGGGGCCAAGAAGCATCTTGCGGGTCGACAGCTGACAGAATGTCTGCTGTGACCATGTCGCGTGGGGGTTCTGCATCATTTTGGATCTCAATGGCATAACATTGGGGCTTCGCTGGTTGAGTCACCTCAGGCGGGTGAGGGTGACGGACCTGTGCCCACAGTTTTAACCGTTTGAAATCGATGAGGGGCTCAAACCGGTTGAGAAAATCTTTCCCTATGAGGAAGGGAATGGTGTTGAGCGCTGATATGTACACGGGGTGTACCAGACTCATGGGTCCAATGGTGATGTTGACCAGGGCCATTGAGGACAAAGTTGCCGGGTTGTTTGTGTAGGGCTGGATCTCCAACGAACACGGCAACAGTTTGAGGTTTCTGTTGGGCTGCTGTGCTGCTACCTGCAGTTGTTTAAACAGGGAGGTAGACATCAGGGTGACATCGGCAGCAGTATCCAGAAGAGCCTCATGTTTTAGTAAGTTTTCCAGGATTAGGGACAAATAAAATTTCTTTGCAATCCCCTTCTCAGAGAGGTTGCCTAAGAATTTTCATACGGGTGGTTGTCCAGTTATAAAGGATGCTGGATCAGCGCAGGATCTCTTGTCCTGATCAACCTGGACTACCAAGATGGCACTGGGAGGACCAGACGTGGTCTCTCCTGGTTCTTGGTCCCTATCTGAAAGATATGGTGCCTCAGGACGTGGGTCCTGGGATGGTGACGCTAACAGGTTGTCCACACTTCGGTACAGGTCTTCCTCAGACGCCTCTGGCAGAGTTTGTGAAGACCCCGGGTGGGTGGTTGGAGCTATGCGGTTTACACACACCACGTTAGCTTTCTTTTTGGCCTTTTCGTCCTCGACTTCCTGGAGGAGGGCTTTCATGATCTTCCGAATTTCTTGATGGAGACTTGAGTCCACATACTTATCTGAGGGCTTGGATCGGTCTCTTTCTCTGGAGTCTCGGTTCCAAGTGCCCTTATTGTTGCGTCCAGGTGGTCCTTGATGTGGGTGTCTGGAACCCTGCCATCCTTGGGATCGGTCACCTGGGTACTCACCATGTGGTGGGCTTCTCCCACTGTCTGGGTTTGAACTTATTTCCCAGATTTTCAGCAGTTTCGGAGCCCTCTCTGGTTCCGAAGTCACTTTGGTTTTGTGAGGACCACTGCGGTTTTGCTCGTGGTCCACCTTGATCCTTGGTTCGGCTTCTGACAGATGGTTTTGTCTGTCGAGGGGAGGTAGTGGCAAAGCCAGCAGGATTTTTAAATGACCCCCCGGAGGTGCCTTCAAGCTCGAGGGTAGGTCTAGGTGCTTCAAGACTGAATATCATCTTGTCCTCGGATTTACCCTCTCTCTTAATTTGTTTAGCGAAACCTTTCGTAGCAAGGTCACGCAGGTACTGTATGGGAGCCTCATTAGGATCGCTTAGGATTCCCAGATGATGACTCGTGTTAGGGTGGAGGTTCTCAAGGAACAATCTTTTAAAATTAAGGTCCTCTTCCATACCTGGTTCATTTTGGGTGCCGAAGTAGGTACAGAGAAGCCTGTTGTAGTATTGTTGGGGCGGTTTGCGCCTGCCTTGTTTGACGGCCATAGCGGCGGCTAGGCCTGTCCGGACGGAGTGATCCGAATATTCTTTTTCTAAAGCTAAGTTTAGCAAAGTCTCGTCGTACCTCAGCGGGTTGACGCTCAACGAACCGGATGATCTGCACGGATGAGGTAGATGTAATGTTCCCCGGTAGCATGAGTGAAATCCCTGAGGTAATAGCGTATGTCATTTAAATATGCACATGTCAGGGGAACCTCCTGGAGTTGGCTCAAACGGTTAATAAGCCGTGCAATCTTATCCAGTTCTCTGTCGTTAAGGACTGTGGTAGGACGCATCTGAGGGGGAAGGAGAGGCGGTGCCTCTTGATACCCATGATAAGGAGATTGGAACTCCTGAGGATGTGACATGGGTCCTGACAGGGGTTCAGGGTGCACTTCCTTGCGGTCTGTGACGGTGAACGTTGGCGTTCCGCTTTTCCACATGACCTTTCATTCAGGGTCTCCCAGTGGTTGGGAGTTTAACTGTTGTTCGCGCTCTAATGATTGCAGTTCAGCATTGAGGTGTTCATTTTGTTCTCGAGTATCATCTAGAAGATTTTGTGTATCTGTCAGATGTCTCAGCGCCTCGCGAGTCTTCCGCTTTTCAGACTCCAAAATGTCTTCATGCTTTCCAGCATGACTCTTCAATGTTTTAAGCTCACCATGCTCACCATCTTAAATCCTCCAAACCGTGACTATCCAGGGTTGGGACCAGGAAGCAGAGTTGTAGTCTTACACACCTCTCTGCAGCTTCTCTCCCCCTGCCATCCCCTCATTACCCCATCCCCGTAGAGACAGTGCCTGCTCCCAGACTACCAATAACCAGCAAAAATCTATTTAAGCATAAAAATTCAAAAAGAAAAAATAATATATCACCTTCAACTGCACCACAGACTAAAACAGTTAAATGTGGTCTATTAAACATTAGGTCTCTCTCTTCTAAGTCCCTGTTGGTAAATGATATAATAATTGATCAACATATTGATTTATTCTGCCTTACAGAAACCTGGTTACAGCAGGATGAATATGTTAGTTTAAATGAGTCAACACCCCCGAGTCACACTAACTGTCAGAATGCTCGTAGCACGGGCTGAGGCGGAGGATTAGCAGCAATCTTCCATTCCAGCTTATTAATTAATCAAAAACCCAGACAGAGCTTTAATTCATTTGAAAGCTTGACTCTTAGTCTTGTCCATCCAAATTGGAAGTCCCAAAAACCAGTTTTATTTGTTATTATCTATCGTCCACCTGGTCGTTACTGTGAGTTTCTCTGTGAATTTTCAGACCTTTTGTCTGACTTAGTGCTTAGCTCAGATAAGATAATTATAGTGGGCGATTTTAACATCCACACAGATGCTGAGAATGACAGCCTCAACACTGTATTTAATCTATTATTAGACTCTATTGGCTTTGCTCAAAAAGTAAATGAGTCCACCCACCACTTTAATCATATCTTAGATCTTGTTCTGACTTATGGTATGGAAATAGAAGACTTAACAGTATTCCCTGAAAACTCCCTGCTGTCTGATCATTTCTTAATAACATTTACATTTACTCTGATGGACTACCCAGCAGTGGGGAATAAGTTTCATTATACTAGAAGTCTTTCAGAAAGCGCTGTAACTAGGTTTAAGGATATGATTCCTTCTTTATGTTCTCTAATGCCATATACCAACACAGTGCAGAGTAGCTACCTAAACTCTGTAAGTGAGATAGAGTATCTCGTCAATAGTTTTACATCCTCATTGAAGACAACTTTGGATGCTGTAGCTCCTCTGAAAAAGAGAGCTTTAAATCAGAAGTGCCTGACTCCGTGGTATAACTCACAAACTCGTAGCTTAAAGCAGATAACCCGTAAGTTGGAGAGGAAATGGCGTCTCACTAATTTAGAAGATCTTCACTTAGCCTGTAAAAAGAGTCTGTTGCTCTATAAAAAAGCCCTCCGTAAAGCTAGGACATCTTTCTACTCATCACTAATTGAAGAAAATAAGAACAACCCCAGGTTTCTTTTCAGCACTGTAGCCAGGCTGACAAAGAGTCAGAGCTCTATTGAGCTGAGTATTCCATTAACTTTAACTAGTAATGACTTCATGACTTTCTTTGCTAACAAAATTTTAACTATTAGAGAAAAAATTACTCATAACCATCCCAAAGACGTATCGTTATCTTTGGCTGCTTTCAGTGATGCCGGTATTTGGTTAGACTCATTCTCTCCGATTGTCCTGTCTGAGTTATTTTCATTAGTTACTTCATCCAAACCATCAACATGTTTATTAGACCCCATTCCTACCAGGCTGCTCAAGGAAGCCCTACCATTATTTAATGCTTCGATCTTAAATATGATCAATCTATCTTTGTTAGTTGGTTATGTACCACAGGCTTTTAAGGTGGCAGTAATTAAACCATTACTTAAAAAGCCATCACTTGACCCAGCTATCTTAGCTAATTATAGGCCAATCTCCAACCTTCCTTTTCTCTCAAAAATTCTTGAAAGGGTAGTTGTAAAACAGCTAACTGATCATCTGCAGAGGAATGGTCTATTTGAAGAGTTTCAGTCAGGTTTTAGAATTCATCATAGTACAGAAACAGCATTAGTGAAGGTTACAAATGATCTTCTTATGGCCTCGGACAGTGGACTCATCTCTGTGCTTGTTCTGTTAGACCTCAGTGCTGCTTTTGATACTGTTGACCATAAAATTTTATTACAGAGATTAGAGCATGCCATAGGTATTAAAGGCACTGCGCTGCGGTGGTTTGAATCATATTTGTCTAATAGATTACAATTTGTTCATGTACATGGGGAATCTTCTTCACAGACTAGGGTTAATTATGGAGTTCCACAAGGTTCTGTGCTAGGACCAATTTTATTCACTTTATACATGCTTCCCTTAGGCAGTATTATTAGACGGTATTGCTTAAATTTTCGTTGTTACGCAGATGATACCCAGCTTTATCTATCCATGAAGCCAGAGGACACACACCAATTAGCTAAACTGCAGGATTGTCTTACAGACATAAAGACATGGATGACCTCTAATTTCCTGCTTTTAAACTCAGATAAAACTGAAGTTATTGTACTTGGCCCCACAAATCTTAGAAACATGGTGTCTAACCAGATCCTTACTCTGAATGGCATTACCCTGGCCTCTAGTAATACTGTGAGAAATCTTGGAGTCATTTTTGATCAGGATATGTCATTCAAAGCGCATATTAAACAAATATTTAGGACTGCTTTTTTGCATTTACGCAATATCTCTAAAATCAGAAAGGTCTTGTCTCAGAGTGATGCTGAAAAACTAATTCATGCATTTATTTCCTCTAGGCTGGACTATTGTAATTCATTATTATCAGGTTGTCCTAAAAGTTCCCTTAAAAGCCTTCAGTTAATTCAAAATGCTGCAGCTAGAGTACTGACGGGGACTAGAAGGAGAGAGCATATCTCACCCATATTGGCCTCTCTTCATTGGCTTCCTGTTAATTCTAGAATAGAATTTAAAATTCTTCTTCTTACTTATAAGGTTTTGAATAATCAGGTCCCATCTTATCTTAGGGACCTCGTAGTACCATATCACCCCAATAGAGCGCTTCGCTCTCAGACTGCAGGCTTACTTGTAGTTCCTAGGGTTGTAAGAGTAGAATGGGAGGCAGAGCCTTCAGCGTTCAGGCTCCTCTCCTGTGGAACCAGCTCCCAATTCAGATCAGGGAGACAGACACCCTCTCTACTTTTAAGATTAGGCTTAAAACTTTCCTTTTTGCTAAAGCTTATAGTTAGGGCTGGATCGGGTGACCCTGAACCATCCCTTAGTTATGCTGCTATAGACGTAGACTGCTGGGGGGTTCCCATGATGCACTGTTTCTTTCTCTTTTTGCTCTGTATGCACCACTCTGCATTTAATCATTAGTGATTGATCTCTGCTCCCCTCCACAGCATGTCTTTTTCCTGGTTCTCTCCCTCAGCCCCAACCAGTCCCAGCAGAAGACTGCCCCTCCCTGAGCCTGGTTCTGCTGGAGGTTTCTTCCTGTTAAAAGTGTTGTATGGCTGGGGGGCCTGGCTGCCTTTTTGTTTCTGTCTTTTGTTTTTCCTTCCAGGTGGCTTGCATTTGGGACTGAGTGGCTGTGTTGCTGAGGTTATCAGGACCTCACCCTGATCACCTGCGGCTCGTCAGGACTCACAGCTGAGGTGCATCTATATGGATTGGAACATGGTGGCATTTAAGACTGGAGTATACAGTGTGTATTTGCCAGAGACTTGACCTTGTGACCAGACGGGTGAGATCGTCGTCTCGGGAGCCATCTCATCATCAGTGGATGCAGAGAACGTCCAGGGTTTGATGCACGGTCTGTGAAAGAGGAGGGGGTGAGGTCTCACGCTCGTCAGCACACTTCCTGAGGTACGTTAGATTTTGTGACTAACATTTATACAGTCAGTAAATGTGGTGTCCCTCACACCTTATTATATTGAGCTGTATGTTAGTCATGTATCGGCTTCCACTGCAGTGGAGTTTTGTGAACTGGATGTTCCATGCCTGCAGGTTGGGAAGCTGATTAGTAATCAAGCCAGGAAGTGTTTGCTGTTTGTACACCTTTAAGTGTTCTCTCTGTGTAGAGTGTGGACTCACATAATGGTTCCTTCTTTCACAGACTCGGTTTGTTGCGGCCACCTGGGGGGTGTCGGCGGGGTCCTTGGGTCCGAACAGCTTCTGGCTCCGGACCGTTAGCGCTGCTGGGAGCGCACCACGCCAGACCGCACTTTCTGTTATTTTTGTATCACTGTTATGTATTAAATTCAGTTAGCCTTTGTACCGTGCTCTGCTTATTTCATACTGGGTCCTTCAAACGCTGGTCGGTTCTCCGAGCTGCGTCCGACACATAACAGTAGTCTCTGGCCAAACATCACGGACCCAGCGGTAGCAGAGACGATAACGCGCCGGGAAGGCGGCAGCAGACATTCAGTAGTTATCCGGATCAGTTGCGGGTGCTCTCCGCCCGGATGGTGCGTGTTTGAGACCCATTACTGAATACTGATTTGTGCTCTCTTGCAGCCGTGTTCCTGTGTTTGTGCCTTATCCGTGGGTCGTGGTGGAGTGTGACTGGCGACGGCTTCGCGTCACGCTCCGACCGGATAAGAGGTTTAAACGGGAGCTGCAAGAGTGTGTCTGTAATGGGTGCACGCGCACGGCGGAGCTCTGTGGCACGGGTCGCTGAGCTTCCTGTGTTACAGTCGTAGCCCCGTTTCCCCGGATAAAGATAACTACTGCGTCTGTTGTATCAGCTCCGGTGTTATTTAGTTGAATCACATTTTTGGTTGTGTGTTGCTCACAGCTGCGCACAGAAAAGCAGCTCGTTTGTTTTCTCTGTCACCAAAGGGGGTTTTTTATTTTTAGCACTCTGGCTCCCTCTGTTGGTGACTGAGTCACATTACCGTCAAGCTCTTAAGTTGGAACAGGTGTGTTCCATTTGTTTGAGCTTGACGGTATAAATCACTTATTTGTTTTGTGTTAGTTCATTTTGTGTGGGTGTTTTTTGAGTTGGTTTTTGTGTGGGATTTTATTTTTTGTTTTTCACTATTTAGTGTCTGGGGTCGTGACCCTGCAGTTCTGCCAAAAAAAAAAAAAGTAAAAAAAAAAAAAAAAGGACCCAAACAACTGTATGCTGGTCTGTTAGTCTTTCTTTTTATTTCTTTTTGTTTCACCTCCACAGGGTTTGATGGGACGGTCCCCTGGGGGGTGATGGGGTGGTACTTGGGTTTTTTTTTTCTTTTTTTTTGTTTGTTTTTGTTATGCCCTCTCTTCTCCTCTGACTCCAGCCGTGTGAGCCGTAGTGTCGGCGTTGCTGGAGTGGTGCAGTTAGGTTGTGCTGGGCGTTTCCCAGGTAACCTCTGCACCCGGGAGGGGAGGGGGGGGTTTGGGGTATTTTCTTTTTGTTCCCTCTCTTCTCCTCTGGCTCCAGCCGTGTGAGCCGTAGTGTCGGCGTTGCTGGAGTGGTGCAGTGTGGTTATGCTGGGCGTTTCCCAGGTAACCTCTGCACCTGGGGGGGGGGGTGTTTTCCCCCCAGTTTCCGCCCTCAGGGTTTGACTGTGGTGTCCTCTGGGGGGGAAAGGGCTGTGGGTCCATCTAGCCATAGACGGCCGGGGCTGGGTCCGTTGGTCGTGAGGGGAGGCGTCTCCTGGGGTTGACGAGTGGTCCTCTGGGAAGCGCTGGGAGTCCCCGTGGGTGACGTTGGATCCCAGAGGGACCTCGGCTGTGGTTATTACTCCTGGAGCTGGCGGGAAGTCCTCTGGGGGGTGTTGGTCCCTACATGTCGTTTGGGGGGGGGGGTGTTTTAGCGCTTTTATTTGTAAGCTTAGGTTTGGGGTTTTTCTTTTCTCCTCGTCCCGGGGTTTGATGGGACGGTCCCCTGGGGAGGGGGGGGTGGTTTGGTTGTTTGTGTTTGTCTTTTTTGTTTTATGACTAATGACCGCACATGGTTGGATAAAGGCTGACCGCACAGGTTTAAGAACTCCTGGCCACACCTGTGCTAAGTGACGGACAGAAACAAAGGCAAGGATGCAGCCAGAGGAGAGGACATCAACCATTCTGTGGGAAGACGAATGCAGATGCGGTTTCCAGCCATGGTCCCTGGAGGGGGGTGTTTCTCCTGGGCCAGGTTTGTGTGGTCGCCGGGAGGCTTCCCGTGAGGGTGGGGTACTGTTGTATGGCTGGGGGGCCTGGCTGCCTTTTTGTTTCTGTCTTTTGTTTTTCCTTCCAGGTGGCTTGCATTTGGGACTGAGTGGCTGTGTTGCTGAGGTTATCAGGACCTCACCCTGATCACCTGCGGCTCGTCAGGACTCACAGCTGAGGTGCATCGATATGGATTGGAACATGGTGGCATTTAAGACTGGAGTATACAGTGTGTATTTGCCAGAGACTTGACCTTGTGACCAGACGGGTGAGATCGTCGTCTCGGGAGCCATCTCATCATCAGTGGATGCAGAGAACGTCCAGGGTTTGATGCACGGTCTGTGAAAGAGGAGGGGGTGAGGTCTCACGCTCGTCAGCACACTTCCTGAGGTACGTTAGATTTTGTGACTAACATTTATACAGTCAGTAAATGTGGTGTCCCTCACACCTTATTATATTGAGCTGTATGTTAGTCATGTATCGGCTTCCACTGCAGTGGAGTTTTGTGAACTGGATGTTCCATGCCTGCAGGTTGGGAAGCTGATTAGTAATCAAGCCAGGAAGTGTTTGCTGTTTGTACACCTTTAAGTGTTCTCTCTGTGTGTAGAGTGTGGACTCACATAATGGTTCCTTCTTTCACAGACTCGGTTTGTTGCGGCCACCTGGGGGGTGTCGGCGGGGTCCTTGGGTCCGAACAGCTTCTGGCTCCGGACCGTTAGCGCTGCTGGGAGCGCACCACGCCAGACCGCACTTTCTGTTATTTTTGTATCACTGTTATGTATTAAATTCAGTTAGCCTTTGTACCGTGCTCTGCGTATTTCATACTGGGTCCTTCAAACGCTGGTCGGTTCTCCGAGCTGCGTCCGACACATAACAGTAGTCTCTGGCCAAACATCACGGACCCAGCGGTAGCAGAGACGGTAACGCGCCGGGAAGGCGGCAGCAGACATTCAGTAGTTATCCGGATCAGTTGCGGGTGCTCTCCGCCCGGATGGTGCGTGTTTGAGACCCATTACTGAATACTGATTTGTGCTCTCTTGCAGCCGTGTTCCTGTGTTTGTGCCTTATCCGTGGGTCGTGGTGGAGTGTGACTGGCGACGGCTTCGCGTCACGCTCCGACCGGATAAGAGGTTTAAACGGGAGCTGCAAGAGTGTGTCTGTAATGGGTGCACGCGCACGGCGGAGCTCTGTGGCACGGGTCGCTGAGCTTCCTGTGTTACAGTCGTAGCCCCGTTTCCCCGGATAAAGATAACTACTGCGTCTGTTGTATCAGCTCCGGTGTTATTTAGTTGAATCACATTTTTGGTTGTGTGTTGCTCACAGCTGCGCACAGAAAAGCAGCTCGTTTGTTTTCTCTGTCACCAAAGGGGGTTTTTTATTTTTAGCACTCTGGCTCCCTCTGTTGGTGACTGAGTCACATTACCGTCAAGCTCTTAAGTTGGAACAGGTGTGTTCCATTTGTTTGAGCTTGACGGTATAAATCACTTATTTGTTTTGTGTTAGTTCATTTTGTGTGGGTGTTTTTTGAGTTGGTTTTTGTGTGGGATTTTATTTTTTGTTTTTCACTATTTAGTGTCTGGGGTCGTGACCCTGCAGTTCTGCCAAAAAAAAAAAAAAGAAAAAAAAAAAAAAAAAGGACCCAAACAACTGTATGCTGGTCTGTTAGTCTTTCTTTTTATTTCTTTTTGTTTCACCTCCACAGGGTTTGATGGGACGGTCCCCTGGGGGGTGATGGGGTGGTACTTGGGGTTTTTTTTTCTTTTTTTTTGTTTGTTTTTGTTATGCCCTCTCTTCTCCTCTGACTCCAGCCGTGTGAGCCGTAGTGTCGGCGTTGCTGGAGTGGTGCAGTTAGGTTGTGCTGGGCGTTTCCCAGGTAACCTCTGCACCTGGGGGGGGGGGGGGGGGTGTTTTCCCCCCAGTTTCCGCCCTCAGGGTTTGACTGTGGTGTCCTCTGGGGGGGAAAGGGCTGTGGGTCCATCTAGCCATAGACGGCCGGGGCTGGGTCCGTTGGTCGTGAGGGGAGGCGTCTCCTGGGGTTGACGAGTGGTCCTCTGGGAGGCGCTGGGAGTCCCCGTGGGTGACGTTGGATCCCAGAGGGACCTCGGCTGTGGTTATTACTCCTGGAGCTGGCGGGAAGTCCTCTGGGGGGTGTTGGTCCCTACATGTCGTTTGGGGGGGGGGGGGGGGGGGTGTTTTAGCGCTTTTATTTGTAAGCTTAGGTTTGGGGTTTTTCTTTTCTCCTCGTCCCGGGGTTTGATGGGACGGTCCCCTGGGGAGGGGGGGGTGGTTTGGTTGTTTGTGTTTGTCTTTTTTGTTTTATGACTAATGACCGCACATGGTTGGATAAAGGCTGACCGCACAGGTTTAAGAACTCCTGGCCACACCTGTGCTAAGTGACGGACAGAAACAAAGGCAAGGATGCAGCCAGAGGAGAGGACATCAACCATTCTGTGGGAAGACGAATGCAGATGCGGTTTCCAGCCATGGTCCCTGGAGGGGGGTGTTTCTCCTGGGCCAGGTTTGTGTGGTCGCCGGGAGGCTTCCCGTGAGGGTGGGGTACTGTTGTATGGCTGGGGGGCCTGGCTGCCTTTTTGTTTCTGTCTTTTGTTTTTCCTTCCAGGTGGCTTGCATTTGGGACTGAGTGGCTGTGTTGCTGAGGTTATCAGGACCTCACCCTGATCACCTGCGGCTCGTCAGGACTCACAGCTGAGGTGCATCTATATGGATTGGAACATGGTGGCATTTAAGACTGGAGTATACAGTGTGTATTTGCCAGAGACTTGACCTTGTGACCAGACGGGTGAGATCGTCGTCTCGGGAGCCATCTCATCATCAGTGGATGCAGAGAACGTCCAGGGTTTGATGCACGGTCTGTGAAAGAGGAGGGGGTGAGGTCTCACGCTCGTCAGCACACTTCCTGAGGTATGTTAGATTTTGTGACTAACATTTATACAGTCAGTAAATGTGGTGTCCCTCACACCTTATTATATTGAGCTGTATGTTAGTCATGTATCGGCTTCCACTGCAGTGGAGTTTTGTGAACTGGATGTTCCATGCCTGCAGGTTGGGAAGCTGATTAGTAATCAAGCCAGGAAGTGTTTGCTGTTTGTACACCTTTAAGTGTTCTCTCTGTGTGTAGAGTGTGGACTCACATAATGGTTCCTTGGGTCCGAACAGCTTCTGGCTCCGGACCGTTAGCGCTGCTGGGAGCGCACCACGCCAGACCGCACTTTCTGTTATTTTTGTATCACTGTTATGTATTAAATTCAGTTAGCCTTTGTACCGTGCTCTGCTTATTTCATACTGGGTCCTTCAAACGCTGGTCGGTTCTCCGAGCTGCGTCCGACACATAACAAAAAGGGAGTTTTTCCTTCCCACTGTAGCCAAGTGCTTGCTCACAGGGGGTCGTTTTGACCGTTGGGGTTTTACATAATTATTGTATGGCCTTGCCGTACAATATAAAGCGCCTTGGGGCAACTGTTTGTTGTGATTTGGCGCTATATAAAAAATAAATTGATTGATTGATTGACCATGCACCTGTTGGAGTAAATCATGAGCTTCTGCTTGTTCTCGATGCGCAGAGCTAAGTTCAGCTTGTAACTCCTTAGTTTCATTGTCACGTTCCTGAAGAGTTTCTTTCAGGAGTAAGGTTTGGTCTTTATTTCCAGGATCAGATGCGGTATCTGATTCATCGGACTGATTTGGGGAAGCCTGTAGGTCTTCCAATTTTTCTTCAGCAAGGGTCAAATACTGTTGTTTTTCTTCCAATTGCTGTCTCAGGAGTTTGTTCTCCTCATGCAATTCGGCATTTTGTTCTTTCTGCCTTTTTATAGAAAGAACTGATTTGTCCATGAGTTAGTCCGTGTTTTTGAGCTTCAGGGCTGTGGCAATGGTTAGCTTGCCAAGCACTGTAGCCAGGTTTTTCTTTTCCACTGTTGCTGCTAATGTCTGACTGATGAGTTCAGACATCTCAGCAACTATGCTTTCACGCGTGGCTTGTTGCATGTCGTGCAGGTAGCCAGGCAATATTTCAGCGGTCAGGTCAGATAAGACCTCTTCTAAAAGCTCACCTGGGTAGTTACGACCCTGGCTTTCCAGGTCGGTAGAAGTTCTTGGTTTGTTGTCGCTGGGCGTGGATATGTTGGCTTTCTGCGATGACGGTTAGACGGCGTGCACCAGAAACAAACAATAAAGAATTGACAACAAAATAAGATGAGCGATAAAATTATTTACAGATGAACCAGCTGCAGAAGTGTGAAAGGGATTAGTGAGTTAACTGCAGGTGAAACCAGCAGTGGAGAATTCACACGAATGCAAAAGGAAATATTGAGGAGTGTTATTTGTTGTGTTATGTACACACAAGTAGAACTTTACTTTGTTTAGTTATTGTGATGTAACACCAGTGTTCTCTGTTTAGAACTGCTATGGGTTACACTTCGGTAAAGCTTCAGCGCTTTTGCTTTAAAAAGAAATCACTCCTGAAGGAGGTGTTCTTTTAAAAAATTTTCTTTATTGTTATTAAATGATCTCTTGATTAATCCTAATTAAATAGGATTGAAACTGTAAAGTTCATTAGTTGTGAAAACAAGATTAAAAATATAGGTGTGTACACTTGGTTAGTATCTAGACAGTAGAATAAAAGATTAATTTTTCCAATTAGAATTGGAAAAGCGACTTAAAAGAGTAAAAAAAAAAATTATTATTCAAGATAAGACTTGATAATAACTGTTTCAGTTAAAAGTAGTTATTCTTTTAAGAAAAGTGGTAGAAAAAGTTAAAAAGTCGCTGGAAAGTATTTACATGCAGTACAGGCTAGTTACCAGCAGTCGGCGGGCTATCCGGTTACTGTAGGCTTGCCTCTACTGGTGGTTGGCTCTCACTGCGGTATTGTATCACTTCCTGTTCTGGAGCACAGCGGTGTTTTTCTGTATCTGTTAGCTGTTTAATCTGCACAGTTAGATTGCTCTAGTTATCTAGATAACGATTTGTTTCCCAGTGTAATCTTCACGTGCCTTAACTAAAGCACTCCTTCTGCTGAATCACCTCTAAATTATTTTCACATTATTCACTTTGCGTGTTTTTAGGAATCCGCTAGCTTAGCGCAGCTACTAGCTCTTAGCCGATTTAGCATGGCGGCTTCTCCTGTCTCTCCCGCACTTTTCTGCTCTGGGTGTGAAATGTTTAGTTATTCCTCGGCCTCCTTTAGCAGTAATGGTAATTGTAATAAGTGTAGCTTATTCATAGCTTTGGAGGCCAGGCTGGGTGAATTGGAGACTCGGCTCCGCACCGTGGAAAATTCTACAGCTAGCCAGGCCCCTGTAGTCGGTGCGGACCAAGGTAGCTTAGCCGCCGTTAGTTCCCCTCTGGCAGATCCCGAGCAGCCAGGAAAGCAGGCCGACTGGGTGACTGTGAGGAGGAAGCGTAGTCCTAAACAGAAGCCCCGTGTACACCGTCAACCCGTTCACATTTCTAACCGTTTTTCCCCACTCGACGACACACCCGCCGAGGATCAAACTGTGGTTATTGGCGACTCTGTTTTGAGAAATGTGAAGTTAGCGACACCAGCAACCATAGTCAATTGTCTTCCGGGGGCCAGAGCAGGCGACATTGAAGGAAATTTGAAACTGCTGGCTAAAGCTAAGCGTAAATTTGGTAAGATTGTAATTCACGTCGGCAGTAATGACACCCGGTTACGCCAATCGGAGGTCACTAAAATTAACATTGAATCGGTGTGTAACTTTGCAAAAACAATGTCGGACTCTGTAGTTTTCTCTGGGCCCCTCCCCAATCGGACCGGGAGTGACATGTTTAGCCGCATGTTCTCCTTGAATTGCTGGCTGTCTGAGTGGTGTCCAAAAAATGAGGTGGGCTTCATAGATAATTGGCGAAGCTTCTGGGGAAAACCTGGTCTTGTTAGGAGAGACGGCATCCATCCCACTTTGGATGGAGCAGCTCTCATTTCTAGAAATTTGGCCACTTTTCTTAAATCCTCCAAACCGTGACTATCCAGGGTTGGGACCAGGAAGCAGAGTTGTAGTCTTACACACCTCTCTGCAGCTTCTCTCCCCCTGCCATCCCCTCATTACCCCATCCCCGTAGAGACGGTGTCTGCTCCCAGACCACCAATAACCAGCAAACATCTATTTAAGCATAAAAATTCAAAAAGAAAAAATAATATAGCACCTTCAACTGCACCACAGACTAAAACAGTTAAATGTGGTCTATTAAACATTAGGTCTCTCTCTTCTAAGTCCCTGTTGGTAAATGATATAATAATTGATCAACATATTGATTTATTCTGCCTTACAGAAACCTGGTTACAGCTGGATGAATATGTTAGTTTAAATGAGTCAACACCCCCGAATCACACTAACTGTCAGAATGCTCGTAGCACGGGCCGAGGGGGAGGATTAGCAGCAGTCTTCCATTCCAGCTTATTAATTAATCAAAAACCCAGACAGAAAGCTTGACTCTTAGTCTTGTCC